>NW_027418018.1:0-59897 GCF_009905375.1 Apium graveolens
GAGTTGAAATGAGGGTATGTGACATAACAAACGGTTGAGAAGATATAAATGGCATTTGTCAACCATTAAAGATGGAAACAATACCACCAAAGCAGTTGATATTTGATTATTGGCTATAAGCCGCTCTTTTATTTAATGGGGAATATTTTATACTATAATAAAAAAAATTTCTTTTCTTTCTAATCATAAAATCAAGAGTTGTGGTATGGTATGAAGAGTTATGGTTTGATACATGATATGTTGATGAAAAGTCGATAATGATGTCTAACATATGTTGAGTTTAAAATATGTATTCCGATCATCGTTTCTTCTTATCTATGTATCTATGTAGGTTTACTCACATATAAATTTTTTTCTTTTTATTTCCATATTATCTACTTCTTTTTTCTTTTCTTTTTATCGTAGTCAACCCGCATCCGCTATCTTTCGGGTGCGCACTTGGTAAACCCTACACTACAACAAAATAAGGCTAAATTCAACTGCATAAATTCAACTGGACTAAATTCGATCAATTTCAGTTGTTTAATTGTGCATGGCTAACTACAACCGCCAGCGATCGAATTTAAATCTGGTTGAAATTGTGCGGTTGAATTTAGTAATAAATGCGACCTGTTTTTTTGTGCGGTTGAATTTGATTCCACTAAAATGGACGAATTTTCCCTCCTACTGAATTATTTTACGCTCGTAAATTCAATCGCTAGCGGTCGATTTAGCCTTACCAAATGGCGGGATATTTGCCCGTTTTTCTTGTTTGAATATTGCTGAAATGGCAAAAAAGAAACAGCCAAATGCAAAAAAAAAAAATGATTTCAGTCGAAATCGGTTGAAATAACTAAAGTGATTGCAAACGGTTGTATTTAGTGAACAAAAAAACATAAAAATACTTAAAGCTTAAAGAGGATTATATACAAGGATAAATTTCATCACATATACATTATACATCATGAGAGAATTTCATTTTTTGTTGTTTGATAATATTCTAATATATATTTAATTTTTTCTAATTTTTTACATATCACTAATATATATTGTATCTTAACATCTGTACGGTTTCATAAATATTTTTTTAGAAAATTAAACATTCTCATTAGACTAAACACTAATAATAGTCAACTACACGTTGACTAGTTAAAATAGCAAACCAAATAAATTATTTTTTTTCTGAATTTTTTGTCATATCACTAATATATATATGGATTTTGATATCTGTATGGTGGGATAATTCATAAATATTTCGAAAAAAATCAAAACATAGATATGGATTTAACACTAGTAAATAGTACTTGTCAAACAAGTGGTTGACCGTTAACATAGCAACCCAAATACTTGTTTTCTAATTTTTTTTTCAAATCACTAATATATGGATCTTGACCTCCGTACAGTTGGATCATTCATAATATTTTAAAAAACTCAAAACATCAACACGAGACTAAACACTAGTAAGAAGTACTAGTCAAACCACACGTTGACAGTAAAAATAACAAACCAAATAAATTTGTTTTTTATGAAAATTTTATCATATCACAAATATATATGAATATTGACATCTGTACGGTTGGATCACCCATAAATATTTTGTTTAAAAAATTGAAACATCCAAATGAGAATAAACACTAATAAGAATAGTAGTCAAACCACTTGCTGACTAGTTAAAACAGCAAATTAAATAAATATATTTTTTCTGAAATTTTTGTCATAAATCACTAAAATATATGGATTTTGACATACATACGGTTTGATCATTTATAATATTTTAAAAAACCAAAAACATAGATATGAGACTTAACACTAGTAAGTAATATTTGTCAAACAAGTGGTTGACTCCTAAAATAGCAAACCAAATATTATGTTTTCTAAAATTTTCGTCAAATCATTAATATATATGGATCTTAACATCGGTACGGTTGGATCATTCATAAATATTTTTAAAAAATCAAAACATCAACATGAGACTAAACACTAGTGAGAAGTACTAGTCAAACCACTCGTTGACGGTAAAAATAGCAAACCAAAAAAATATATTTTATTATGAAAATCTTGTCATATCACTAATAGATGCGGATCTTAACATCCGTACGGTTGGATCACCCATAAATATTTTAGAAAAATCGAAACATAGATATGGGACTTAACACTAGTAAATAGTACAAGTGAAATCACTCGTTGACAATGAAAATAGAAAAACAAATAAATTTATGTTATTATTAAAATTTTGTCAAATCACTTATATATATGAATCTAATTTCCGTACAGTTGGATCATTCATATATATTTTTTAAAAAATTGAAACATCTACATGGCACTAAACACAAGTAAGAAGTACTATCAAACCACTCGTTGACAGTAAAAATAGCAAACTAAATTAATTTATTTTTTTATGAAAATTTTATCATATCACTAATATATATATCTTGACATCCGCATGGTTGTATCATCCATAAATATTTCAAAAAATCAAACATATATACGAGACTTAACACTAATAAGTAGTACTAGTCAAACCACTGGTTGATTGTTAAAATGGAAAACCAATTAATTTATTTTTTTCTGATTTTTTTTTAAATCACTAATATATATGGATATTGACATCCGTACAGTAGTATTGTTCATAAATATTTTTAAAAAAATCGAAACATCAACATGGGACTAAACACTAGTAAGAAGTACAAGTCAAACCACTCGTTGATAGTAAATATAACAAACCTAATAAATATATTGTTTATAAAATTTTTGTCATATCACTAATATATATGGATCTTGACATCCGTATGCTTGGATCATTTATAATTATTTTTTAAAAAAATCATAACATTCCACTCGTTGACTGTCAAAATAACAAACCAAATAAATTTATTTTTTTATTCAAATTTTGTCATATCACTAGTCTATATGAATCTTGACATCCGTACGGTTGGATCATCCATATATATTTTTAAAATTGAAACATAAATATGGTACCTAACACTAGTAAGTAGTATTAGTCAAACCACTAGTTGTCTGTTAAAATAACAAACCAAATAAATTTATTTTTTATGAAAATTTTGTCAAATCACTAATATATATGGGTCCTTGACATCTTTATGGTTGGATAATTCATAAATATTTTTTAAAAATTCGCAACATCAACATGAAACTCAACACCTATAAGAAGTATAAGTCAAACAACTTATTCACAGTTAAAATAGCAAACCAAATAAATTTATTTTTTTCTGAAAATTTTGTCATATCACTAATATATATTGATCTTGACATGTGTATAGTTGGATAATTCATAAATATTTTTATAAAATTGAAACATCAACATGAGACTAAACATTAGTAAGAAGTACTAGTCAAACAACTCGTTGATAGTTAAAATAGCAAACCAAATAAATTTATTTTTTTCTATAAATTTTGTAACATTAGTAATATATATGGATCTTAAAAATTATACAGTTGGATCATTCTCAAATATTTTTATAAAAATCAAAATCAATATGGGACTAAACACTGGTTAGAAGTAGTAGTGAAACCAATAATTGATTATTAAAATAGCAAACCATTTACATTTTTTTTTCTGTAAATTTTTTTATATCAGAAATATATATTGATCTTGACATCCGTACGGTTGAATCATTAAAAATATTTTTTTAAAATCGATGATCAATATGAGACTAAACACTAGTAAGAAATATTAGTTAAATCATTAGTTGACTGTTAAAATAGCAATCCAAATAAATTTATTTTTTTCTAAAAATTTTATCATATTAGTAATACATATAAATCTTAACATCCATATGATTGGATCCTTCATAATATTTTTAAAATTATCGAAACGTAAATATTTTCCCAATCTTCGTGTTTGAAATTGCTGAAATGAAAAAAATTGAAAACACAAAATATATTTAAAAATTCAAATAGTTTTATATATTAAAAAAATGTTTTTAATATAAAAGGATAACATTCATGATATATAAAAGAAATTTGAGTTTTACCTACCAATTTGAAAAATAGGTAAAACCTAATTATTGGTACCGAAAATAATTTACCTACCAATATATTATTGGTAGTGATTGGTAGATAAAAGTTATTAAGGAAAAACTCTTTACTTACACATACGCGTATTGGTAGGTAAATATATTACGGGTCCCTCTTATATGTAAGTCATGGTATGGCAACTCATAATTGGTCCACGTGGAACCTTAAGTGGAAATCACATGGAGCTTTTGATCATGTCATCAATTCACGTGAGGCTTAATTAGCCCCATGATTATAATAATATGTAATTTATAATTATATATATTTTTTTATTGGCTCATAATTACAAAAAAAAATTATTAAATTATTTTATAATTTTAAATATTGCTTTTATTTTCTATTTTGTTGCTCATATAAATTATAAAATTCACAAAATTATTTATATTTTATGTTTCACAAAATTCATATTTGTTGCATACAACTTATAATAATCATAAAAAGTTATTCAATATTATTTCATCATATCACTATAATTTACGAAAATGAAACAATACAAGATATGGCTAGAAATTACAATATTTTTTTTAGAACTATTATTGCAAAACGGAAACTACTAATCTCCTACTCTCTGAATTGTATCTCCGTAGTCATACTCCGCACGTGACTGTTTAAAGCTTCCCACTATCCATGTCCACTAATTAATCCAAGGTTGTTTTCCTTTGATCGCCCAGATTTTTGAATGCAAAAACCTGTACAAACAGAGATTCCCAAAAAAATATATGAGCCTATGTTATGAATTTAGAGAGAGACTATTGCAGATTAAAAAAAATATTAACTTTTAGGGAACTCATCAATAAATGAAAAACTATTGTCTTCCATGATTTCTATATTGACAAAATAAATGTTACATCTGTGACTTCTTTAAGGCAGTGCATAGGCCACACATTATAAAATAAATTCTGGGTAACTTGACTCAATAAACATTATAACAAGTAAAAAATAACATCCCGTCCAGTTATAGATGTTTGCCAATTTTTCGAGCCCAATTGTCCCGGATTCTGCAAAATTGAAAAGCCTCAATTTACATCATCACCACGAATAATATTATTGAAAAAATAAATCCAAAAACATTTCCAATTGGTGTAGATATTGACGATCTCTATTGATAAACTGGTTTGTTTGTCTGAGTATTCACTAAGCCACGTAGCAGCTTGGAGAATAAGTAAAATGCCGTTTCAGTGTTTTTATGATCAAAACAAATAAGTGGAAGTAGTGGATGTTAGTTAGGAGTTTGATGCTAGTTTTTAGGAGTTAGTCATTTACATTATTTTAAGTATCTCAGCATGTATCTAATTTTTTTTAAGTGTGTGATATATAAAACTTTGAGCAAGTTTGTTCACTCTCTATCAAATACACGATAGTATTAAATCTGTAGTATGCATTCACAGGTGATCCACAAACTGAAACCTACATTTGGTATCAGAGCTCGGTTAGTCCAGTGGATGCCAAAGTATATGCCTAAAATACAGATGATGGAAGAGCTCAAGAGTAAAAATGGATCGGTAACGTTGAGTTATCCGATGCTGAGTAAGACCAATTACACGGCGTGGTCGCTCAAGATGAGAGTATATATGCTGGCACACGGAATCTGGGAAACTGTTGAGCCCACTGATGAGAAGACTGTAATTGAAGATAAGACAGATAAAGTAGCTTTGGCTGCGATCTATCAAGCAATACCAGAGGACATTTTGCTATCCATAGCTGAAAAGAAAATGGCCAGAGGTGCATGGGAGGCCATCAGGACGATGTGCCTTGGAGCAGATCGAGTTAGAAAAGCTCGTGTTCAAACATTAAAATCAGAATTTGAGAATTTATGTATGAAAGACACATAGACTATTGATGAATCTTGTATGAGATTAAATGGATTAGTGGCCAACATCCGTACTCTGGGAGAGACTATTGAAGAGAGCTATGTTGTGAAGAAAATTCTGAGAGCAACTCCATCTAAATTCTTGCAGATCACATCCGCGATAGAACAGTTCAGAAATCTGGATGAAATGTCAATCGAAGAGACGGTTGGATCTCTTAAAGCACATGAGGAACGACTCCGTGGATAATCAGAAAATAGCAGTGGGCAATTGTTATTGACTGAGGATGAGTGGACTAAGCGGGAAAACAATGAAGGATAGTTGTTGTTAACCAGGGAGGAGTGGCTGAAAAGAAGGCCTCAGAAGCCTCGTGGTACTAGCAATTATCAAGGTATACGTGATAAAAGTAAAGTAAAATGCTTTAATTGTCACAATTACGTGCATTTCGCTGCAGAATGTCGTAAGCCAAAACAAGAGAGAGATCAGAAACCTGAAATAAAACTTGACACAAGCCTTAGATGATGAGCCAACACTTTTACTGACAAAATGCGAGTCAGGCAAGAGTAACACACTGTTACTTAATGAAGGAGACATTGTACCAAAGCTGAACCAAGATAAAAAGAAAGAAATGGAGTCAAACGTATGGTATTTGGACAATGGCCCTAGCACTCACATGACAGGACAACGTACAAAATTTAAGGAGCTAGACAAAAAGATCCTTCCCAAATCGGACTGATTTTCATGCTACGAAGGTATTGGAGTTAATTCACGCAGATCTTTATGGACCAGTAACCCCAGAAACGAAGGCAGGTAACAAATACTTTCTCCTCTTGGTGGATGATTTTAGTAAGTTAATATGGATTTATATAATGAAAAATAAAGATGAGGCGCTGAGCATGTTTAAGAAATTCAGAAAATTGGTTGAGAATAGTACGGGGAAAAAGATAAAAATGTTATGAGATAAAAATGTTATGAACTTACAGGGGAGGCGAGTTTTGTTCTAATCAGTTTAACTTATTTTGCGAAGAGAATGGAATTGCAAGACATCTTACTGCTCCCTATTCGCCTCAACAAAATGGGGTTGTTGAGCATAGAAATAGAACTATTATGGCTATGGCTAGGAGTTTCTTAAAGGAGATGTGCTTGCCGTCAGATTTCTGGGGAGAAGCAGCTCGACATGCTTTGTACGCATTGAACCATTTACTGATATGGGCTCTATCAGATAAAACACCGTACGAGGTGTGGAAATGGTACAATCCAGACATAAGTCACATCCGAGTGTTTGGTTGTGTTGCACACATGAAAGTGCCAAGTGTGCACACAACTAAACTTGACGATCGCAGCAAAATGGTGGTTCACTTGGGTACAGAACCGGGAATCAAGGCTTGTAGACTCTATGATCCGGAGTTTGGGAAAATAGATGTGAACTGAGATGTTGTGTTTGAGGAAAGGAGACCTTGGAATTGGAATACACCGCAACAAGAAAGTTTGAATGCTCAGGGTTCATTCACTGTGTCAAATAACTGGTCAAATGGAGAAAATGAGAGTGACACTGTGGAGGGGTATGACAATTACAGTGATGACAACATGGGGGACACAAGTGGAAACAACTCTAGCACTATTGAGACATCAAGTGCCAGCACTCCCACCAGGTCAGTTACAGCAAATACTAGTGAAGAAGATCAAAGATCTGCTACTGGAAACTCAAGTAGCAACAATGAACAACCAAGAAAATTTAGGCTGCTGAGTGACGTTTATGATGAAACACAAGAAATTGAGCTGGAAGAGGAATTACTATTGTGTGGTATAGATGAACCAGGAAGCCATGAAGAAGCTGTGAAAGAAGAGGCCTGGGAACAGGCTATGAAAAATGAGAGAGATGCAATTGAAAAGAACAACACCTGGAAACTCGAAGAGCTACCACCTGGGCACAAACCGATAGGTTTAAAATGGGTTTACAAAATAAAGAAGGATACAAACAGGAAAATCATCAAATATAAAGCAAGACTTGTGGCGAAGGGATATGTGCAGAAGCAAGAGGTCGATTTCGAGGAGGTCTTTGCTCCTGTTACCCGTTTGGAAACAGTGAGACTTCTTTTGGCACTAGCAGCAAAGAATGGGTGGGAGGTGCATCACCTAGACGTAAAATCAGCTTTTCTCAATGGGGATTTGGAGGAAACCGTATATGTAACTCAGCCCAAGGGTTTTCTGAAATTAAATAGTGAACATATGGTATATTGATTAGTTAAGGCATTGTACGGATTGTGTCAAGCAACCCGTGCTTGGTATGCCAAGTTGAGTAGATGTCTGGAGAAGCTTGGGTTTACTAAATGCCCATATGAAAATGCAGTATACACCAAACGAGAGGGGGATGCATCATTGGTAATAGGTGTGTATGTTGACGATCTCCTGATCACTAGTACAAGTCTCTCAAATATTCAGAAATTCAAAAAATAAATGAGTAAGGAATTTTAGATGAGCAATCTCGGAAAGCTATCTCACTACTTGGGAATCGACGTCAGCCAGGAGAAAGGTGCGTATGCAAAGAAGCTGTTGGAAAAAGGTGGCCTAGCAGACTGTAATCCATCCAAATATCCAATGGAGGCGAAAGTCCAACTGGTTAAGGACGAAAGTGGGAAGCCTGTCAATCCCACGATGTTTAAGAGCCTTGTTGGATGTTTAAAGTATCTGGTCCATACACGACCAGATATTGCATACTCAGTAGGGGTAGTTAGCAGGTTCATGGAGTGTCCTACCATGATGCATCTAAATGCGGTTAAACGTATATTACGTTATGTCAAAGGGACAGTAAACTACGGGCTGATTTACTGGAGAGGAACAGAGAACTACATACTATCGGGGTACTCTGATAGTGATCTTGCTGGGAATATTGAAGACAGACGAAGCACCGGAGGTATGGCCTTTTATTTAAACGAAAGTTTGATCACTTGGGTGTCACAGAAACAGAGGTGTGTGGCTCTATCCTCCCGCGAAGCTGAATTTATGGCTGCAACTGCAGCAGCATGTCAAGGAGTGTGGTTACGAAATCTGCTTATGCAAATAACTGATATGAAGCATTGTCCGGTCACTATATATGTTGATAATAAGTCCGCGATTGATTTAGCAAAAAATCCTGTTTTCCATGGACGGAGCAAACACATTGATATCCGTTATCATTTTATTCGGGAATGTGTTGAGCGTGGTGAAATAACTACTAAGCATATACCTACTGAAGAATAGTGTGCTGATGTTCTGACTAAAGCCATGTCCACTGCGAAGTTCGAGAAGATGCGTGCCCTGTTGGGAATCCAGAATCCGCAAAAACGAGTTTAAATTACGGGAGAGTATGTAGGTGTGTAATATAAACTGGTTTGTTTGTCTGAGTATTCACTAAGCCACGTATCAGCTAGGAGAATAAGTAAAATGTCGTTTCAGTGTTTTTAGGATCAGAAACAAATAAGTGGAAGTAGTGGATGTTAGTTAGGAGTTTGATGCTAGTTTTTGGGAGTTAGTCATTTGCATTGTTTTAAGTATCTCAGCATGTATCCAGTTTTTTTTAAGTGTGTGATATATAAAACTTTGAGTAAGTTTGTTCACTCTCTGTCAAATACACGATAGTATTAAATCTGTAGTGGGCATTCACAGGTGATGCACAAACTGAAACCTACAATCTCAACATCCCCTACCGCCAATTTCAACCATCGTAAAAGGGAGGCACTAGTTTTTGAACTATGATTTTGAATTGACATGTATTGAGAAGAATGTAATCAAAAAAACAGAATGTTATAAAAGATTAGGGTGAAGCTATAAATTAGGTGAGCAATTACCAAAGTTTCCATATTAAAATATGGTACTACTCGGGGGATCATTGTAAAAAAACAAGCGGGTTTATGTGAAAATGGTGAGTAAATTTCTGTCTCCTAAATTCAAATACATTATTACGGCATAATTATTGAAAATATTTCAAATTCATAAATAATCATTCAGTGCACTAATTCAATTACATAATGTATACAATCTACCTATACTATTATATTAAAGACGAAACATTAAAAATTTGGTTGTTTTTCTTTGGTCATTGTCAGTCGAATTAAATGGGTAAGAACTGTTAGATATAATATTAAATATTATTATTCAAGTGATATAAGACTGAATTATACGAGTAACATATTATTAAAATAATAATTTATAATATATAATGATAAAAATAACGGTGCATGACACGGGTTATATACTAGTTATTATTACAAACCAAACATTAAAATTTGATAAGTAGTTATTTTTTACTACTTATTTTTTTGATACTTGATTGTTTTACTTAATTATCCTCGTACTTATTTTTAACTAATTACCTTTATTTAAAAATCATTATTTTTCTATTATCACTTCTACTAACTTATAATTTGATCGATATATTATTTAAAATAATTGTTCTTCAATTACTTTATCTTATGGCGACCCAGCCAGACCTTTTTTCCGGCCACTCAAACCGATTAAAAAAATCGGTACTTAGTTGGGTTAAAAAATTGAATTAAATGAGTTGATTAAGGATATTAAATTGCTAAATTATTAGACACAATCTCCTTATCCTCCTAAACTAGTAGTACAACTACTTATCCTCTAATCTAAAAAATACAACTTGTTCCTAATTATTTTATTTTATTTAGTATATATTTATAATGATTATATATTTATATAAATATATAAAAGTTAAACTTATTATATGAATGGATAAATAAAATTTTAAAAATATTTAGTGTTAATGAAAATTAGTGCTTCGTAATAGTGAAACGGTTGCAACTTGGATGCTCTAGTCTTGCTGCTACCACAATGCGAGCAATTACATATTTTTATGGCCAATGACGTTACTCCTGATGTGTCCCCGTGTAATTTTTGGGCATAATGATACACTGTTTTTATTATTTCAGGATAGAAATAAAAATTATTTTAGTGAAATTATTAATTTATTAATTATAATTTTCTTAAGGTTGAATTGTATACAATAAGGAAAATATCACATATTTATAACTTTCTAAATATTTATATTTATTAATTGTTTAATTTTCACTCTTCATTATTTAATTTGAAATGAAATGTTATCTAGGTGGCAAATATTCCCCTCTTAGTAAATATGGTAAGTTTCTAATCTTCGGTTAATAAATTTATAATTTAATTTCAAATATTATTATTCTGTTTATTAATTTATTGTATTATGATCAATACCGTTAAAATAATGTTTTCAATCCAAAGAAGAATAATTAGTAAATCATTTTAGAAAATCAATTATGTCCTTTTGTTGCCCAAAATATTAGGGGAGAGGCACAAGTGATTCCATAGCAGCATGTGAAGTTTGACTATTATATTTATCTGTTATATTTATATATCTAAATTAGTATTTTGGATGACATGGCAATAAGAAATTTATTAATATTTAAACATAATGTCCACCCGTCGGGGTTACTTCTGTATTTAGAAATTGCTGACACATCGGTTATTAACTGCCTCTCCAATATATATGTGCGTTAATGTGGGTTCACAGATAAATTTTTGAACAAATCCAACAAGTGTATTGTTTGCCTACTAATAATCTACGATTTCAAATGTTAGTAAAAAAAAGGTGACATTTATTTACTAATATACACTACAAAAAAACGGCTAAATACAACCGGTTTAAAATCGATTATATTTAGCTAAATTCGACCGTTTTCGATTGTATTTAGCTAAATACTACCGGTTTTTGGACCGGTTGTATTCGCTCGAGTCATATTTAATAAACTAGTTGTAGACTAAATACAAGCGGCTAAATATAACCGGCTAAATACAACAGCTTCCGGTCAAATTTAAATTTTCAAATTAAATTCGAATATCCCGCCCAAATAATCAAATTTATTGCCAAAATTTAAAAGGCCCGCCCAATATATGTTAGTTTCAACCGTATTTGGTCAAAAATAGGATTCTAAATACAACCGAATACTTTTAAATTCACGCACACCAATTTAAAAAAAAAAACTCGCTGGAAAACGGAAAATATCCGGATCTCGATGAGCTTAAAAGACGGGTCAATGTATTTCTTCTACATCTCCAGAATCTTATTATGACTTACTACCCCCAAATATAGGTAGCAATGTCTTATACCACTCAAAAGTCACAAACCAACTCCATTTTACAAAGGCAAAACCAAAAAATAACTGCAAATGAATCGATTACCCCAAATATGAACTAATTATTCCAGTAAGCTAAAAAAATTATAACAATAAACATAGAACTAGGAACAGCCAAAGCACACACTTATCAACTAAAAACACACCCTTCATCATAACCCAAGATAAACATTCTAAACATTCAAACACAAAATATCAAAAATACACACCAAATGATTACACATACATATCAACAAGAAATCCCACACTTCTCCACGCGCCATCCCTCCTCAGATCCATAAAAAACTTAAATTTATAAATCTCGAATCTTTCACAAAATGGGTGGAATCACATCATCAATAGCCGTCAAATTCATTTTTTCCGTTAACTCCTCCGTCGTACACGGGGGGTTGCCAACCTAATAAACAAACTAACGAAAAACCCTTCGAACTAAAATAATAAAATAGAAACTTTTGAAAACTTTCTTACCATTCCAACCAAATCGTGAGAGAGACACAGAGGGAGGGAGAGAGATGGATGGAGCGGTAGGGAGGGAGGAAGACTTGAAAAAAAAACAGGGGAGGGGAAGGTGCGGCGTGAGGGTAAAAAGGGGGGAGGGACGTGTAAGGCTGGTGTTTAGGGTTAGTTTTTTTATATATATAAGTTTGTATTATTTTGGTTTATAAATTTTTTTATAAAATATAATTCTAATCGTTGGATTGTTGTTATAGTAGTTTAATTTGGTTCGTTAGATATCATTCACGCAGATCGCTGACGTGGCTCTCAATACAACTGCATCCGGTCGAATTTAGGAGTGTCAATTTTAAATATTATTATTATTATTATATAATTTGTTACTTTTATAGGACATATAATATAAATTAATATTTTCCTTAAAAGATTATAATATTCTAAATTTTAAAATTTATTTTTGAGAACTCGCTATTTTAAGAAAATTTGAAATTATGATTTTGATCGATTTTATCATAAATACTACAAATAGGCATGTGGTGAAATTTTCTATTATGTTAAATTAATTATTTTTTTGTTAAAATAATCAAGATATAATAATTAAAAATTATTGAAATTTTGCACATATCATTTTCTTTTAACCGTTTTAACATTTGTACGGTTGGATCATTCGATATTTATTCTCAATTTGAGGAACATTCTAGGGTTATGGTCGAAATATTGGTTGACTATTAAGATAACAAACGAAATTCATTTATTTTATTAAAAAAAATTGTCATATCACTAAAATGTATAGATCTTGACATTTTTACGGTTGGATCATTCATAAACATTTTTTTAAAAATTGAAACATTAATATGAGACTAAACCTACTGAGAATTACTAGTCAAACTACTAGATGACTGTTAAAATAACCAACCAAACACATTAATTTTTTCCTAAAATTTTTATCATATCATTAAAATATATAAATCTTGATATCTAAAGTTGGATCATTCATAAATATTTTTTAAATATCAAAGCATCTGTACGGGACGAAACACTAATAATAAGTACTGGTCAAACTAGTAGTTGACGGTTAAAATAGCAAACCAAATAAATTTATTTTTTTCTAAAGTTTTTATCATATCACTAAAATATATAGATCTTGACATCTGTAAGGTTAGATCATTCATAAATATTTTTTAAAAAATTGAAACATCAATATGGGACTAAACATTATTAAGAAGTACTGATCAAACTACTAATTGACTGTTAAAATAGAAAATTAAATACATTTATTTTTTTCTAAAATTTTTATCATGTCACTAAAATATATAAATCTTGATATCATTAAGGCTGGATCATTCATAAACAATTTTTAAAAAATTGAGACATCAGTATCAGACTAAACATTAGTAAGAAGTACTAGTTAAACTAATAGTTGACTATTAAAATAGAAAATCAAATATATTTATTTTTTTCTAAAATTTATATCATATCAGTAAAAGATATAGATGTTGACATCCTTAAGGTTGGAGCATTAATAAACAATTTTTAAAAAATTGAAACATCAGTATGGGACTAAACACTGGTAAGAAGTACTGGTCAAACTAATAGTTGACTGTTAAAATAGGAAATCAAATACATTTATTTTTTTCTAAAATTTTTATCATATCACTAATATATATAGATCTTAACATTCTTACGGTTGGATCATTCATAAAAAAATTTAAAAAATCAAAATATCGGTATTAGACTCACACTATTAAGAAATACTGGTCAAACTACTGATTGACTGTTAAAATAGCAAATCAAATATATTTATTTTTTCTAAAATTTTTATCATATCAGTAAACTATATAGATCTTGCCATCCTTATGGTTGGATCATTGATAAATATTTTTAAAAAATTGAAACATCAATATGAGACTAAACACTATTATGAAATATTGGTCAAACTACTAGTTGACTATTAAAATAACAAACCAAATATATTTTTTTCTAAAATTTTTATAATATCACTAAAATCTACAGATCTTGACATCTGTAAGGTTAGATCATTCACAAAAGTTTTGAAAAAATCGAAATATCAATATGAGACTAAATACTAGTAAGAAGTACTGGTCGAACTACTTTAGTATTAAGATCTCACCCCCTAAATTCAATTTGTAAAAAAAGTTAAAATTTAAATAATAAAATTACTTACATTTTTTCGTAAGCTTTTTTTTTGACGATTTTCATATCCGTATGGTTGGATTATAATTTAAAACAAATACAAAATAAATTGAAACTCAAACTATAAATATGAATTGAACCATAAATATCTAACTACCATAATAATCTTTTTTTCAAGAACTAAAATATAAATTTAGTGTATATTTTATTCTATATTTTTTTCAGAAATTTTCCGCCATTTTTAAAAATTGAATTCGACCGAAATCGGTTGAATTTAGTACAAAATTAGTTGGCGGGAAAATTCCCTCCATTTTTTTTGCAAGGCTAAATTCGACCGAATATAGTTGAATTTATGATCACGGCAAAACTCAACCGTATACGGTTGTATATAAATACGGTTGTATTTATTCGGTTGTAATTAGTAAGGCTAAATTCGACCAAATGCGGTTGAATTTAAGAGCACGGCTAAACTCAACCGTATACGGTTATATATTAATACGGTTGTATTTATTAGGTTGTAATTAGTACTAAATTTGACCGCGTAAATACGACCGTATATAAATACGACCGCATGTGATTGAATTTAGCCGCACCCTTAAATTCAATCGAAAATGGTTGAATTTGATGTCGGTTGTATTTGTGCGGTTATATTTAGCCTTGTTTTCTTGTAGTGATATAATGGTAGATAATTTATTGATATGTAAATGTTTAATATCTTGTAGTGATATTTTTGGGAAGCAAAATATATACTTGAGGAGAGAATTTTGATTTTTCTTGTATTTTATAATTTCTAATATTTAAATATTTGTTTAGAATTAGGATATGAATTATGATTAGGTTAGACTTTGTCATTTATTAAGTTTTGTTTATGTTTTTGGATAATACAACTATACGGATATTCATTTTTAGATGATTCAATCATTATTTATATTTATATTTATATTTATATTCTATAATTAAGTATGAACCACTTTATATATATAATCAAGCTTTGAATATAGTCTCGCAAATGTAGTCCTTCCATAAAGGGGCGATCAATGAAAAATCCTAGCAATTTAGCATCTTTATATAAAGTATCGTAAACAGAATCCTGAAGGCCATCTCTCAAGGCCATCTCACAAGCGTTTCTCTTGACTCATATCTACAAACCCCGCCTCCAGTTCTCAATCGCCTGAACCCAAAACAATATAAAAAAATGGCACTCAAATCTCCAAACCATATATCACCACCTCTCAATCATAGGTCAAGTCCGTAAAAAAATCGCCAGGTTTTCAAATTCGCGGCATCTCTCTCAAGCTCTAGGAAGAAGAGCCAGATAAGCTCATTTAGAACCTAGAGAGTCAGGCTGCTATTGAGTTCTTGGCTTCTCTTGATATGAGTGATGTTCCGAGATTGTGTTTAAAGACGATTCAACTTTAATTTCTGTTGTTTTTTCCCGATTATTATGGAGTAAGTGGTGGGTTTTAGGGAAGATTTATTTTGTCCTAATTGTAAAATTATCTATTTTTGTAATTTTAATTAAATTTGTCTTTGTCTGATATGTGTAACTCTGCTAGTAGTAGCAATATCAAGGATGCAAATTCTACCAGCACTGTTAGCGCACACAAGATGTTTGATGTAATGCCTAGTTAGAAAAAGGTGATGGTTTTAGTATTTTTTTTATCGTAGGTAACCCGCAGCCGCTACCCTTTGGGTGCGCACTGGGTAAACCCTACGGGTTCACGCAATAGCCTGCAAAACATGTGAACCAAGGTAAACCGCATTTAAGCGACAGGCTCTGACTCAGGAGGCATAATCATAAATTTTCCTCCTGTGGGATTTGAACTTGTGATCAAGAGGATAGTTATCCCCTCTTTAACCAACTGAGTCAACCCTTGCTGGCTGGTTTTAGTATATTTTAGTATATTATAATAGTATTTATAGGGTTTTTTAGCCATTTAGGGGTTATTTGATAACCCCTGAACCGAATAAAATGACGAGATGGAATGAAATGATTCGGATCATTTGGTTGGTAACTAAACTTTTTGGATGACTCAAAATATGTCTCGATGATTGGGATTAAAAGACTAAGCCGAATAGTCCATGAAATCATGATAGGTATTTATATATGTTGTCTAGCAATTTCAGTACTATCTGTTTTCTATTAGTGTTAATTATTTTAAATAAATTTATTAATTATAATCCATAATAGAGAATATTGATTCAAATATTTATAACTAAATAGACACATTTTTTGTGTATAAAAATTTCTATTAAAAATAAAAAGTTGTAGAATTAACTTATATTATATATATATATTCATTTATAATAATAATATATTAAAGTAGTATACAAAATATATTAAATGTTATGTTCAAGTTTTATAATAAATTTTTGTAAATGTTATACTTATTGGATGAAACAAATTATTTTGAGCTCATATGCAAGTTATTCAGATTTATCAAAGAATTTAGTCATCCAGATATTTTAATCATTCAAAAATTGTGATTCAGATTTAACAAATGAACTCTAAATCTGTTTGTTGACATTGTCTTTTTATATATTTATGTTTTATTAGTTGCAGATAATATCGTGTAGAATTGTGCTTGTTGAAATGACACGATCCAAGATGTTCTAGTTTTGTTAAGTTGAAATTCAAAAATGAAATTTGCTGTTTTTTTTAAAATATGGTGTTAATATAAATCGACTGTGTTAAGTGAAATTAAGTAGAATGTTCCGTCCAGGTTTGGTCAAATTTAACAAAGGTTTTTTGACATGATTTAGTTAAATTTACTTTTTAGGCGGGATTTTGATTTTTTTTTGAAAATTTTGGTGTGATTTTTAAAATTTTAAAAAGTGGGGAGGGGTTTTTTAATTTTTCAGGGATATAAATACTACCAAAAAATTAGTTGAATTTAGTATAAATACGACCGACCTACTAAATATCACTCCCACATGTACGATCGGTCCCAAAATCAGTCGCATTTAGTTAAATTCGACCGCTAGTAGTTGAATTTAGTTAAATGCGACCGATTTTTGACCGGTTGTATTTAGCCATTTTTCTTATAGTGTTTCTCGTGATCTGTGATGTGAGTAGCTCTATGCACATATTTATACCTTTTTCACTTTTTATTTTTTTTTAATTTTGTATTGTAGGCACATTGATCCTTAACGAGATTGTTTTACTTCTAGAGGCACTTTGACCCTTCAAGGGAGTACTTTTGTTTTTTGGGGCTCTAGGTACATTCGTCGTTCGTGGGATTTGATTAGATTAAGATACAGTTTTTATTTGGTTAAGGATTGGAAATAGTTTGTTGACTTAGAATCAGTAATTTGGAGTTTGTTTGAATTGATTATTAGTTTAATTTTATTACTGAATTATAGTTTTGATGGTTACATATATGTTTTAGTTTTTAAGTTTCTTTGGTTGTTGGAGATCATGAATTGTTCTCTTTCTCCGACTGATTAGATTTCTTTTTTATTTTGATTTCGGTTTGGATATTGGATTGTTCTATTTTCTTTTGTGTTGATGCATCTTTGGAAAGATTCTCTTATATTATTGTTCTTTGAATTCTCTTGAAAGATTTTCGTTATTTTGATTTCCTGAATATACTTATTGATTCGTTTCGATACTCTTATTTTCTCCAATATTGCAGCCTTGATCGTTTGGTCATGTGGCTTTGTTTATTATTTGGAAAACTCTCGATCCACTATATTGAGTTTGAAGGGGATGTTATTATATATATTATATTATTATTATTATTATTATCGCATAGTTTAATTATTACTATAATTTTTGTTAGGATTTTTTTCTTTTTAATTATTTCATTGTTGGCTATATATGCCCCATTCTTATTTTATTATAATCGATAACAAATTATAATATAATAAAATCCTTCTATTTTCTCTTCTTTTGATACTTTATCAGAGCGATTTATTTTGAGTTTCTTTATAATTTTGCCCCACAAAATGATACAGTTACGTGCACGGGCCACATTACATCACCATCAAAATGATGATTACCTTCAATTGCCCACAACAGACACTTGAATGTTGGTTTGTTGATCCTGGAAGAACTTGCAACCAGGCTTACAATGCCCCTGTCAGCTAGGGGTAAGGAAATTTTCTTTCCTAGATTTATCATGTCCACTTTAAATTATAAAGTAGCAGATATACACTTATTGAATGGTATAAATAGAACAAAAATAGGCAATTGTAAGCAAGTGTCTAAAATAATATTTGGCTCACTTACTACAAAGAAGAAGGTAAATGTAAGTCTGAAAATCACTCCATTCATGTTGGAGAGGTTTAAGACTTACCCTTACCCTATGCCTGACATGAGATCAAATATACAATCTAGAACAGCTATGATCCCTGAACCTGTGGAAGTACAAATACAGGAACACCCATAGGGATCTTCCCAAGCTGCAACCACTCTTTCAAAACCAATACTCACACCAGAGCAACAATATCTCATATCTAAAATTTCTTCTCTTCCAACTGCACTTGAATCTAATTCTCAAGTGCAAGAAAATCAAGTGACTTGGTTCTAGAAACTATGCTCACCACCCAAACACCTCATTTAGATAGTGAGAGGCTACTAGCTGGGGTAGACCTTGATGATACCATCAAAAATATGGGGGATTCATCATTTTTCACTGAAGTCCCCATGGAGATACCAAATGTACCTTCATGTGCAAATCAATCTTCACAGACTGTAAGGTTTGGGGGTATTACTCCTGAGGGGGAGCTACCTAAATCCTCTCCAATTCAATTGGAGGTTCCTCATGTAGGAACAGCTCCCTTCAAAACCCTAGCAGAGATTGCTTTGGTAGTTGATGTGAGGAGTACAATTGCCAATGATCCTGACATAGGGGAGGCTAGTATAGCACATTCAAGTGCTAGTGTGTTGCAAGACACACAAGGGTTTGAGACTGGTGCACATGGCAGTAACCCAATCAAATCCCCTCCAATTCAATTGGAGGTTCCCACAACTAGTGTGGAACAACAACTAGCCATAACCATAGAGCAATCAGTGAGTAAAACTGTGACTTCAGTCACAGGTGTTTCTGAACCTTCAACTTCACAACCTCAACAATTACACCTTATCTCTCAATGGCTCCAAGACACTGATAATCAACCATCTACAATTGAAGATCTTAGGGTTGATCAACTTGGTGGTCTGGCTCAAATCTCACAACAGCTTCTCACATCAAATATTGGGAAACAATATTTGATGCCTTATTAGCAATTGAGATGAATGCCTTATTAGCAAAATTCAGAGAAGAGTACATTACTATCTTGGGAAGCAATGCGAGATCTCTCACTCCACAAGAGGTTTATGATGCCATCAATGAAGTCTACAAGGCTCAAGTCAAGGCTTTCCACAACTTTGGAAAAGCTCTACAAATAATATTGAATAGTCATCAGGATAAAGTAATGAAGATGGTCAGGGAAAAGATGGACCAAATCATCTATTCACAAACTGAGATCAAAAATCAATTTAAGACCTTCTCACAGCAAATGTCTAGGTATGATGTCAGTGGGGTTGATAACAGTATAACTCAACTCAAGGACTCTTTTGTAGCCTTACACAATTAAGTTCAAAATCATATCACTAAATCTAATGACACAAGGTTGAAGTTGGATCAGATGCACACTGCAAGATACACTCCGTCTCCTTTGGTCATGAATTAGATTCAGAAATTTGTGCCAGCTTCCTTTGGCCAATCTACTGCTATCTCTGCTCCAAGCTCTTCCTCTTTAGACATTCAAGCACTCAAGGATCAAATAGCTTCTTTGGAAACCTCCAATGCTTCTCTCAGCACTCAAGTTCAAGCTCTAACTTCTCTAGTCAAAAGTCAACAGATAGAGATCAAGACCCTGATGGACTCTCACAAGCACCTCCAAATGCAAAACTCTGTTGCTTTGGGAGCCATCATGGGCAAGCTCAATATTCCTCTACCATCACTTTCAGAACAGATAAGGCCTGAAATTCCTACTCTCCTTCTCATGCCTGCCAACCAGACTAAGGGGGAGATAGAGGCCAGGCTAGAACAATCCAGATCATCACAACAAGTACAGGTTCCTACACAGAACTTACATCAAGAAGTGGATCTTGATATTGAGATACTTATTAGAGTTGCTGAAGGACCATGTTTGAGCAGAGAGTTTGATGAATTACTTAAGGCCTTAAAAGCTTATCTCAGTGATAATCACTTCTCATATAAAAAGACCCGGGACAAGACAATAAATTTCTACAAAAGAGGATTGTTGTCAATATCAATGACTCGGGGATAGACAGATGCATGCAGGTATCCCTCAATTATCTTATCTCAAAGAGGGCATCTGAGTTGGACATTATGATCAACAAAGTCGGAGTTATAACTCATGAGGACACCGTGCTGCTAACTAAATTAAAGAATGCACATGGCTACTTTTCCTGAAGCTTATCTTCAGCCTAGCAAGGGTATAGCATACATCTGTCTAAACACCAAACATTGCAAACATTTTCAAATCCCTAAACATTGTGCCATGGCCAACAAGAAGCTTATCATGACTCTGGAAACTGGCTTAAAATCAAAGAAGAATAAGAATAATGATGATGTAGAGATGATAAAGCTGTTGAGAAGATACTTGAATGATGTTGAAGCCAACTTGCCCAAAACTGAAAATAACAAGGATGATTGGGATGATGATGAGCAGAACAAAGATGATCAAAATCCTTCTGGCTCAAATCCAAGTCAGTCCACTAAGCCATCTGGAAGCAATGGTGGTGAGAAGAAGTAGGAGGATGATAAGAAGAATGATGAGAAGAAGAGAACTGATGAGAGAAGAAGTAAAAGAAGACATGATGGCTTGGAACTACACCAAACCATAAAAATCTAAACACAACTAGCTCAAACCTTAGCTCAAAATCCAAAGTCAACTATTTCAAATATCATACCCTTCCAAACTC
Organism: Apium graveolens; assembly: GCF_009905375.1. Taxonomy (NCBI): domain Eukaryota; kingdom Viridiplantae; phylum Streptophyta; class Magnoliopsida; order Apiales; family Apiaceae; genus Apium; species Apium graveolens. The sequence continues at coordinate 21,531 of NW_027418018.1, forward strand.
CTAAGCCTAAATTTCCTTACAAGCAAACTGAAAATTCTTTCCTAAAAATTCCAATCACCACAAGCCAAAAAAGTCTCAAGAAAATCTCAACCCTACCTTTAAACAAGCCTTCACTAAAAGTCAATCTTAAATCTGTTGGAAGAATAAATAAGAAAGTCAAGTCTTCTGAAAAAGTTAAAGTCACTGAAAGGGCCATTTGGAACAGTTTCATGCATCTGACTTCCTACCTTTAATTTGGTGCATCTCAGATGAAGATCATTTTCAACAACTTGATGAGGAAATAGTCAAAGTCTGGGTTGTATCTCTTAGGGAAGTTAGAATTTTCTATGAAGATGGTTCCTCCATCTTTCTTGGCAGTGATCTAATGGATTCTCACTCTCCCACATAAATTAAGAGAATAATAAGTTTGTTAAATGAAAAGGATACCGCCACAAGGGCATGGAGATCAGTTATAGCTGAGTGGTTGATTGAAAGGGAAGAAACAAGAAAAAGGAATGAAGTTGAAGCTGAAGAGAGAAGGAGAAAGTATGATGAAGAAATTGAGATGTTTATAAAAATATCAGAAGAGCTCAAGGTAAAAGGAACGAGCAGAATCTCTAAAGATGGGAAATTTCTAAATATTAAAGCTGGTGGATTCTCAAGATTTAGAATAGATTTTCTAGACAGTGGTTATCCTTAGGTAGCAAGACAAAAACTTGTAGAAGCTCTAAGTGGAACACCTATTATGGAAGAACTGGAAATTCTTGATCATTTGAAGGATGTTCTTAGGGAAGAAGGAGATACAAAAACTGTCTTTACCTGATACTTGTAACCATTGAACTTTGTAAATCTTATGTTGTACAAAAGTTGTAATTCTATCAAGCTTTGTTTATTAATTTTATTTTCTATCATTTTAAACTTGGGGTTAGTCTTGTTAACATGCATGAATTTGTGTTAAGCAATCTTCTCACCAATTGGGGGAGATTGTTGTGCAAGACATGCTTGTACTTAAACAAGACTAACACAATTTGTCAACCCTAAGTAAGTTGTATTGTTATCTTAATTTGTATTTTGTACTTGTAACACTTAAAGTCTGTAAAAATGTCAAAAGAGTAGACTGGATTCTTTTTCTATAAACAATGTCAAGCTTAAGAATTCTATCTGGAAGAAGATCAAGAAGATCATGCCGCAGAAGAATTATGAAGAAGCTTAGAGTTGAATAAATCTGTTTTAGGAAAAATATTCTAAGTCAAGATCTCTACAAGTCACAGATTTAGTGTTATAGAGAAGTCATTCGAGAACTCCAAATGACTTATCGAGAAGTTAGGAAAGGTACTTGAGAAGTCTCAGAGATATCGACAAGCCAAATTAAAGACATAGAGACTGGAGATATCGACAAGTCATTTCTTCAGTAGAGAACTCAGAGTTATCGATAAGTCAACATTTATTAGAGAACTTTGAGTTATCGATAAGTCAAATGCCATTAGAGAACTCAGAGATATCGATAAGCCAAAATTCACAAGAGAACTCAGATTTATCGACAAGTCAAATTTGACTAGAGAACTTTGAGTTATCGATAAGTCAATAAGCCACTAGAGAACTCAGAGATATCGATAAGTCAAAGTGAAGATATGAGGACTAGAGATCTCTACAAGCCAAATTCTCTTATAGAGAACTCAGAGACCTCTACAAGTCAAATTTACTATGGAGTATTAGAGATCTCGACAAGCCAATATACTTATCGAGATGTCAAGTTCTCTATAGACCAAATGGAGATCTCGAGGTAAAATCTCAAAGTACAAAATTGCAGATCAGTTCAATATTCAAGATTAACAATCAACAAACAATCCAAACAGCTTGATTAACAAGTCTACAAAAAGTAGCTTGAAGGATGTGCAAGATCAATGGTGAAGATTAACTGATAAAGGAAGATCAAAATAAACACATGATGCTAAGATATGCTAAGCCATAAATAGAAGATATACTTTTCTATAAATGGAAATAACAAGTACTGACTGTTTACTCAAGCTAATAGCATATATAATTGTACACTGTGCAAACCAGCAATTAACTGAATTATAAAGTTAACATTATTCCTTTAGTCTAGTGTAACAATTTAGAAAGAAAATCTTGTAACTTTCTCAAGAAGAAGCTAAGTTCTTTATCAATAAAGAGCTTAGAAATTTTGTAGCAAAACATTCTTAATTTTAATATAAAATTAAGTGAGTTTTAAAGATCTGTGTTCTTTATTCTTATAAGCTTAACTTCTGCATGAACACATTTTCATTACAAGATTTAATTTACTTTGTTCAACCATAAAAGATTCAAGAAAAGCTTAAAAATAGAAAAACATATTCACGCCCCTGTGTGTTATGCATTTCCTAACAAGTGGTATCAAAGCAAAATCTGAAAGTAAACAGATTCAAGATCTTGGAAGAATGAATACACAGAAAATCAGTAGCATGAAAATTCCTACCTTTGAAAAAGCTAACTACACTCTTTGGAAAAAGAAAATGTTGTTGTTTATCAGGATGGCCAATCCACTCTATATTCAGATTCTCAAAAATGGGCCCTTCACTCATATGGTTAGAGTTGAAGAATCAACAGATGGTGATATGGTCATTCCAACTCATTATGCTCCAAAATATCCTTCTGAGTATTCTGAGCCTGAAAAGGAGAAAGTTTCCCTGGATAGTGACTTGTAATTGATATTGATTGAGTCACTTGACAATATGATGTACAAAAACATTATCAACTGTGATACTGCCAAACAAATATGGGAAAAGATAAAAATACTCTATGAGGGTACAGAGGAATTTAGATCTAATCAAAGAAGGATACTGATTTTACAATATGAGGTTTCATGGCCAAGCAAAAAAAAAGTATAACTGATGTGTTTAAAAGATTTAATAAGCTGATTAATGACTTGCAGCTCCATGAAAAATACTATGAAGATGAAGAAGTGAACTTAAAGTTCTTGCTTACTCTCACTAATCATTTGGAACAGAAAATCACAGCAATTAGGGAAGGGAGAGACTTGAGTAGAATAACACTGGAAGTTCTATATGAAATTCTTAAAACATATGAACTACAAATGATTCAAAGGAAATCATTGAGATCTGGTCAAGGACATTTAGTAGATGGCTCAAGTGCTGCAATTGTCAATGAAATTCAAATATCTAATCATGAGCCAAGATCTCAAACTCCAGCTGCCTCAACAAGTGAGGAAAGAATAAATGATTCACAGGAACAAGTTATTCTGGAATTGGAGGAAGATGAATTCTACACTCTTGATGAACTGGATGAGCTAGATCAGTCAATGGCCTATTTGGCTAGAAAATTCTCTAACATTAGAGTAAAGAAGCCAAGATATTCCAAAGGTAAAGGACAGTCTTTCAACAAAGATAATAGATGGATAGGAAAAGGAAAGTACACTTCTGAAAGCAAAAATGTCTACAAAACTGGATCTGTTGACAGGTCTAAAATAAGGTGCTACAATTGTGATGAATTGGACCATTTTGCTACAGAATGCAGGAAACCTAAGAAAGAAAAGAAGGATAAAGCTTACCTTGAACTGGAAGCAAAGTATGAAGCTCTTCTAAAGAAACACCAAAGTAAAGCTTATATTGCAGAGGGAAAAAGTTGGGATGACTCTGAAAATGATGAAGATGAAGAATTTGAAAATTATGCACTCATGGCTTTGGAGCAAGGAGAATCATCCTCATCTAAATCACAGGTACCAACTCTTACCACCATTGATTTTAATGTGAGTTAATATAAGGAAACTGTAGAGAAGATGAGCACATAAATATTTCATATTCACATAAGGATGGTTGCTGCGAATGAAGAAGTTAGCAGACTGACAAAGATAAATGAGAAGCTTGAGAATGAAAAGCAAGAAACTGAATTGTTGTTGGTGGAGCTTGAAGTTGTAAAATAAGAGAATTTTTATCTCAAGAACAAGCTCAAGTGTGCAAATGAAATTGAAGCAGTGCCAAAGGAGAAGCTGGAAAAGAATGAAGTTAAGTTGAAATCCTTCAAGAATGCATCTGAGTTAATTGTATAGTATCATGAGAAAAACAAACCATGTGCAAACATTGCTATTGTTCTTGACTATAATGCCTTGAACAGCAAAAAGAAAGACATAGGCGACAAGGGAAAAATAACAGAAAATGAAAATGTTCCAGCAATGCTGAAAAAGGTTGCCTCACCTATGTTCAAGGCATGTGAAGTCAACTTCGGTGAAGAAGAATTGATTATCAAGCAAGAAATTGCTGATGAGGACAAAAAGAAGAAAACTTCATAATCAACTCAGTCTTCCAATACTGAAGAGAAACTCATAGACAAACAAAGTCCCAAGACACCTGTTAAAGAAACCAAAACTGAAGATGCAAGAAAGAAAAAGAAAAATATAAATGGGAAAATAGGGATTTACAAAAGCAACAATTTTGCTTATATTGCAGATGCTCCAAGAAAGAAATATGAAAAATGTGGCTCTGTGAATCACCTAACTCACCTTCATAAAAAGGCAGTTAGCAAGCCAACTGAAGGAGCCTGCAAATACAATGAAGCAAATGCAAATAATCCCTACTCCTTTTGTGACAAGTTTGACTGGATTCCTTGCAACTTGAAAGTGATGAAAAATTGTCACAAACTGAGAATAGACCTCAAAGAAACAAGAATTGGGTCTACAATAGAAAGGGAAAATCTTCAACATTCAATGAATTCTATTTTATCTGAAACTACTCATTCTACTTTTGCTAAATCACTTAACAAGAAGAAAGTACCCAACAATGTTTGGGTTTTTAAACACAGTTAAAACTCATTGTGTGCAGGGCAAAGTGAAGAAAGTCATCTGGATCATAGACAGTGGATGTTCCAAGCATATAACAGGTGATAAAGCCCTGCTATCACAGTTTAAGGAGAGAGCTGGCCTTTTGGTGACCTTTGGAGACAACAGTAAAGGATTCACAATGGGATATGGCAAGATTATTTATGAAAATATTGTCATTGATGATGTAGAACTGGTAGCTGGTCTTGAAGTGAATCTTATCAGTGTTAGCCAATTTGCAGACAAAGGCTTTGAAGTTTTATTCAACAAAAAAGAATGCACTTTTATCAATAAGAAAAATGGTGAAGTTGCTTTGAAAGGAGCAAGGAAATGAATCTTGTTTTTTGCATACTTAGACTCAACAAATAAGGATGGAATTTGTTGCTTCTACACTAAGGCATCAGAAGAACAAAGCAAGCCGTGGCATAAGAAATTGTCTCACTTGAATTTTAAGACAATTAACACCTTGGTCAAAAAGGAGTTAGTAAGAGATATGCCTGAACTGGAGTTTGCTCAAGTTAAAGTTTGTGAAGCTTGTCAGAAAGGAAAAATGAAAAGATCAAGTCACAAGTCAAAAACTGTGAATTCTATAAGTGCACCATTGCAACATATTCACATGGACTTGTTTGGACCAGTAAATGTCTTATCAATTTCAAGAAACAAATATGCACTTGTGATGGTGGATGATTTCTCAAGATATACTCCCCTACAAATATACTATTATAGACCCTATTTTTATTCGTATAAATATACTATTATAAACCCTATTTTTATTCGTACCCAAAAACCCAAAAAGTCTGGAAAACCCAATTCTCTACACCTCCTTCCTCTTCCATTACATCATTTTCTTGGTGGATACCGGTGGAGTGCTTCACACTTGAGGAGAAACTGCTAAGGATCTCTGATCATTGTCTCCGAATTATTTTAAAGGTTAGAGTCGATCCCTATATTTTTACCACGATTTATATGCTTTTATTTGGATTTTATATGCGTAAAAGTGTTTTGCCATGCCTCCACTGCGGTTTAAATTCCAATAGTTTTCGATCATATCCCTACGAGAATAACTCGCAAGACTACAGAACGATGCCTTCAACATGTTTTACGAGATAAAAGTATCCTAGAGGCTCTTTTTGCTTTACAGGGCGCGCCTTGTGAAGGATCAATTAAAAATGATTTTAAAAAATTTAGAATATGAATATAACAAATAAATTTTAAAAATATTACAATAGCTAAGGCAACATTAAATAACCTAATACAACACCAGAAAGCAAATGCAACGCATAAAGTGCCATGTCAGCATGTGGGCCCCACTTGTGCCATGTCAGCACACCCCATCAGTATTTTGGGCCCCACATGCGGGACCCACTGTTGCCACGTCAATATGCCACGTCAGCATGCTGACGTCAGTATGTCATGTCAACATTTATTAAATAAATAAAATGTCTAATGCAACGCTATGACCTCTACTGTTGCATGCTGCGCAACACTAACAGTTACTAGCAATGGTAGCTTCAATGTATTGCAAAGCTTTCTCCACTGTGTTGTAATAAACTGAAAATTTTGTAGATAATGCAACGCTTTTCATGCAGCGCTAGCTAAAACCGTTGCCTATGTGCACTTATGGCGTAGTGCCTTAAGAGATGTGCAGGGATGTTCTATAGGATCTATATTTTGATTGTAGTAGACTTTAGAATTTTGAGTTGCTTTTGTACATGAGTATTTTTCTGACCTTAAGCATCTCTCTTATTTTTAGGAAAAGCCATGTACCTTACTCATGTGGCAATATGTAACACCACAGAACTAATGAGAGGTAACCTACCCCCCGAGCGTGCACCTTGTCAAAAGTACTTTGTAGCCTCATCTTCCTCATCTGAACTAATGCAACTCCCACATTCCCTTTTTGCTAAAGACCCAGATGACCTTGGTAGTCATATCGAAAGAAGAAGCCTTAACATATGAGCCAAATATGCTCAGGGCGCGTCCTGAAAACTCACTCAGATTATTGAGGATGTGAGGGCGCGTTCGTTGAAACTAAACTCTCGACATACTAGGAAGATCATTGTACTTCATTCGCTTCTGTATAAATCATGTATGTAATATCGAGGAAGATCACATGGGTATTTCAATAAAGGCGCGCCTTGAGAGAGATAGCCTTGGAGAGTTTACTTATAACTGTTGAGGATATAACATTATATCCTTAGATGAAGGAGCTCATTCATGTCCTGGGGCCTCACCTTGACAATTAAGGGGCGCGTCCTAGGATTCATGGTACCTCTACTCTGATAGATTCTTTTCTCTTGAAGTTCCAATATTAAGATTCTCCTTGTGGTCAATAAAGTTCACCTCACCATCAATATTTTTTTTTGAGGGCGCGCCTTAAGGAAAGGGCGCGTCTTGAAAGATGAGGAATTAGTTCCAGTCGAGCCATTCTTCAAGTAGTGACTATAACTCATCTGATTATCATGACATCTTCATTGAAAACTTCCATAGACTTTTTCTTCTGAGGGCGCGCCCTGGGAGAGCAAATCTCCACTGAATGTTTCACATGCAGAGGGCGCGCCTTAATATATTGTGACGCAGCACTTGGTAACTCATGAGATTTTTTCCTGATAAGATTTCCTACCTACAATAAACACAATTAATATGGAACTTGAAATGTTACCTGGAGGACGCGTCCTAGAGGGACGGACGTGTCCAGTCGGTGAATTTTCCTGAAATTTGCTGAAAGTCATATGGGCCCCAAATATTTTAATCAAGGCGCGTTCTAAGAGTTTGTGAGGGATTTTCTCCATGCCAAATCTCTTTCCCAATCCTCTTCCTGCACAAGTCCCAAAAACAAGTAATGGAAAATACAACGAAACTAGTTGAGTGTTACCTTGATGGATCTTGTTAAAGGCGATGACTAGCTCATGATAGTAATGCCTTCTTCTTGGAGTGTTCTCCTCCCGATCGTCCTCAGATTTGCGCCTGATTAAGTCTTCTAAACTGAATAGTGTTCTCAAATCTTCTAAATCAAATAGAATTGTTCAGTCTTCTCGTTGGAGTAGGATTCTCCAATCTTCTAAATGGAATAGGATTCTCCAATCTTCTAATTAGAACATGATTCTCCCATCTTCTAGATAGAATAGAATTCTTCAATCTTCTAAATAGAATAGGATTCTTCAATCTTCTATACCAAATAGGTTTCTCCCAATCTTCTTAATGGAATGGGTTTCTTGCAATCTTCTAAGACAAATAGGATTTTTTGGTAAAAATTCGTAGCTGCTGTTTTCCTCTGTTTCCGGGATGCTCAACTTGGATTGTCCTATCCATATCATCTCTGAATTAAAGAGAATTCAATAAGCTTCGCGTAGGCTGTAAGATCGTTCAAATCTGACTTACGGAACTCGAGATACGGCCCAAACAGTGTAAGCAAATCGCTTAACCCACCTAATCCGAATTTTTCATCCAATTTTGCTCCTTTGTGGCCATGGTTGTAAACTTCAACCCTCATGGCTGGAAATCATCATCCATGGATCTCCCTCGTGGCCGTGGATACTACATTCAAATCTCTTTCGACCCCCCTGGCCAAAAATATTTATTTTACGGATCTCCTTCGTGGCCGTTGTATGCAACTCCTCCGTGGCTATCCTTCAATTCTTGCGTCAAAGAACCTTCATCGTGACGAGACATCTCTTCCTCCTGAGATTATGATCTTGATGAGCACCCCTCCTTCTAGCGCCAATTTGTTGACGGAGGAATTTGGTATCAACAAAGTTTGAGGTTCTTCGCCGGAATCAAGATCTACGATGGTGGTTCCTCGCCTGAAAAGTGAGCGGAGTGTGGTGGTTGTGATAAATTGGGGGCTGAGATTGCTTAGGGTTGGTGGTGGCTCCTTATGGCTCTCGCTTCCGACCCCTCACAATTTGCCTACGTATCCCTATTTATAGGGAATCAAGCCCACGTAGTTCTTGGGGAATAAGAAATCTAATGGACTTAGACTTCTTATTCCCAGGCCCGGTCCAGAATCCATCTTCCGCTAGCTTTAGGAATATCCAACTATGAGGCCCAACCGCGAAGGCCCAAGGCTCGTTTGTAATCGCAGGACTTCACGGATAATGCATCTCCCTGCGCAAGGATAACATTCCGCTACAGCTATCTCCCTTGAATTACGAACGCAGGTATAGCCAAAGTTCACCCCAAATGCCAGACGCGTCCCTGTCCCCCGAATGAGGATAACCCACCAGATAGCAGGACAGGTGATCCCAAGCTCTTGGGTGCAAAGTGTAGGATGACTCCAAAGTTCTCCAATGAGGACACCCATTGAATACAAGAACATAGTTCCCAAAGCACACACCAAAGTTAACCCCGCATCCCCAACGAGGACACCCGTTGAATACAGGAGGAGGCCTTCAATCATCAGGCATACCCCTGGAGGTCTTCAAGCTTTTCACGGACATCCCCCTCCTTGACCGTCTCAAGGAGGGAATTCTTCAAAGAGTACCTGCAACAAATATGTTAGTGAAAATAATCCTCCATTGCTCCTTCCACGCTTGTCTTGCTTTAAACTTACTCTTGATCATGCATTCTTCACACATAGGTCGTCCTGAACGATTGGGCGCGTCCTGATGCTACGAACTCCACATATTGCTATATCTTTCAAGTATCTTTATTTGCTTTGTCTTGAATGAGAACAAGCTCAACATCCCAAAGTGTGCATCTCCAGGAGGCAGGACGCGTCCTCCCCTTGTAAAATACACATATTCTCCTTGCTTGGCAACCTTATTACCTGTACAGCTCATCCCATTATTTTACTTATCAGGGCGCGTCCTGCGCCTTGGGCGCGTTCTGCGTCTTGGGCGCGTCCTCCTCCTTTCAATATCTTCCTGCTCATCTCTTTACATGACAACCCAAAGTACAGCCTACACAATCATGGACGCATCCTACATATACAGGGCGCGTCTTCGCTTCATACAATGTAGACCAAAACCTAATTATTCATCTTCTTGCCCCAATTCAATTCCAATTGACCCGTATTTGACCCGAGATGATCCAATACCAAATTTTGGCTATAACATGAGAGTTCAAGAATCTCTCATACTATACCAATACCAAGGCTTCTGGTATCCTCGTGTGTTTGTGCAGGGCATAGTAAATTGTCAAAAACAATATGAAGCTGGCGAAAAATGATATCTTCCTTGTTACTGCCCCTAAATCAGGCACCACATGGTTCAGTTCTATCCTCTATGCATTAATGAACCGTGAAGCCCACCCTCCACAAGATACTCACCATCCTTTGCTTAACAAAGCTCCCGGTGATCTCGTTCCTTTAATCGAATTGCTCGACCCCTCTAAGTATGACTTAGTTTGCAACTCTTCAGGCAGCAGCACTAGGATCTTTGCAAGTCACATTCCATTAGCTAGCCTACCGAAATCCATAACTGACAACGCTACCTCATCAAACTGCAAAGTAGTTTACGTGTGCAGAGACATAAAAGACATCTTTGTTTCATTATTTCACTTTCTGAACAAAGGTAAATATCTACGTTCTCCCATTTCTTTCGAACACACGTTCGATTTGTACTGCAAGGGATATTTGGGACCTGGACCAGTTTGGGATCAAATCTTAGGATACTGGAAAGAGAGTTTGGAAAACCCCCAGAAGGTTCTGTTCATGAAGTATGAAGACATGAAAAATTAGCCTCAACTTCAGCTGAGCCTGCTTGCCCAATTTCTTGGGAAACCCTTCTCTCTAGAGGAAGAAAAGTCAGGTTTGGTTGATCAAATCATAAATCTGTGTAGTTTTGACAATATGAGCAAATTAGCAGTCAATAACACCCAAGATAATAATAAATTTTCGGTACTGGTATCGTTGGAGATGCCAAAAATTATTTAAACGCGGATATGATTTCAAGGTTGGATCAGATTACCGAGGAAAAGTTTCGTGGTTCGGGTTTATCTCTCTGAAATCGATCGAGTCGCTGCCGTCTTTTTAGTTGTCCAGTACTACTGCCGTCTTGTTTGTAACTATTGTGTAATTTTCATTTGATTATAAAGACTTTATTTATGGAAACAGTGAAGCAACATATATACACTAATCACAATGAAGCACTATATCAGCACTGTGATCATATAAATACCCATATAAATACCCAATTAATTTCGCAATTAATTTCGTTACTCTCTGGATAATACGGTATTAATAAAATGGAGTTGAAATGAGGGTAATGTGACATAACAAACGGTTGAGAAGATATATAAATGGCATTTGTCAACCATTAAAGATGGAAACAATACCACCAAAATGCAGTTGATATTTGATTATTGGCTATAAGCCGCTCTTTTATTTTAATGGGGAATATTTTATACTATAATAAAATTTTATTTTTTTCTTTCTTTATAATCATAAAATCAAGAGTTGTGGTATGGTATGAAGAGTTATGGTTTGATACATGATATGTTGATGAAAAGTCGATAATGATGTCTAACATATGTTGAGTTTAAAATATGTATTCCGATCATCGTTTCTTCTTATCTATGTATCTATGTAGGTTTACTCACATATAAATTTTTTTCTTTTTATTTCCATATTATCTACTTCTTTTTTCTTTTTCTTTTTATCGTAGTCAACCCGTATCCGCTATCTTTCGGGTGCGCACTTGGTAAACCCTACACTACAACAAAATAAGGCTAAATTCAACTGCATAAATTCAACTGGACTAAATTCGATCAATTTCAGTTGTTTAATTGTGCATGGCTAACTACAACCGCCAGCGATCGAATTTAAATCTGGTTGAAATTGTGCGGTTGAATTTAGTAATAAATGCGACCTATTTTTTTGTGCGGTTGAATTTGATTCCACTAAAAATGGACGGAATTTTCCCTCCTACTGAATTATTTTACGCTCGTAAATTCAATCGCTAGCGGTCGAGTTTAGCCTTACCAAATGGCGGGATATTTGCCCGTTTTTCTTGTTTGAATATTGCTGAAATGGCAAAAAAGAAACAGCCAAATGCAAAAAAAAAAAAAATGATTTCAGTCGAAATCGGTTGAAATAACTAAAGTGATTGCAAACGGTTGTATTTAGTGAACAAAAAAACATAAAAAATACTTAAAAGCTTAAAGAGGATTATATACAAGGATAAATTTCATCACATATACATTATACATCATGAGAGAATTTCATTTTTTTGTGTTTGATAATATTCTAATATATATTTAATTTTTTCTAATTTTTACATATCACTAATATATATATGTATCTTAACATCTGTACGGTTTCATAAATATTTTTTTAGAAAATTAAACATTCTCATTAGACTAAACACTAATAAGAAGTAGTCAAACTACACGTTGACTAGTTAAAATAGCAAACCAAATAAATTTATTTTTTTCTGAATTTTTTGTCATATCACTAATATATATATGGATTTTGATATCTGTATGGTGGGATAATTCATAAATATTTCGAAAAAAATCAAAACATAGATATGGGATTTAACACTAGTAAATAGTACTTGTCAAACAAGTGGTTGACCGTTAACATAGCAACCCAAATACTTGTTTTCTAATTTTTTTTCAAATCACTAATATATATGGATCTTGACCTCTGTACAGTTGGATCATTCATAAATATTTTAAAAAAACTCAAAACATCAACACGAGACTAAACACTAGTAAGAAGTACTAGTCAAACCACACGTTGACAGTAAAAATAACAAACCAAATAAATTTGTTTTTTATGAAAATTTTATCATATCACAAATATATATGAATATTGACATCTGTACGGTTGGATCACCCATAAATATTTTTTAAAAAAATTGAAACATCCAAATGAGAATAAACACTAACAAGAATTAGTAGTCAAACCACTTGCTGACTAGTTAAAACAAGCAAATTAAATAAATATATTTTTTCTGAAATTTTTGTCATAAATCACTAAAATATATGGATTTTGACATACATACGGTTTGATCATTTATAATATTTTAAAAAACCAAAAACATAGATATGAGACTTAACACTAGTAAGTAATATTTGTCAAACAAGTGGTTGACCTCCTAAAATAGCAAACCAAATATTATGTTTTCTAAAATTTTCGTCAATCATTAATATATATGGATCTTAACATCGGTACGGTTGGATCATTCATAAATATTTTTAAAAAATCAAAACATCAACATGAGACTAAACACTAGTGAGAAGTACTAGTCAAACCACTCGTTGACGGTAAAAATAGCAAACCAAAAAAATATATTTTTATTATGAAAATCTTGTCATATCACTAATAGATAGCGGATCTTAACATCCGTACGGTTGGATCACCCATAAATATTTTAGAAAAAATCGAAACATAGATATGGGACTTAACACTAGTAAATAGTACAAGTGAAATCACTCGTTGACAATGAAAATAGAAAAACAAATAAATTTATGTTATTATTAAAATTTTGGTCAAATCACTTATATATATGAATCTTAATTTCCGTACAGTTGGATCATTCATATATATTTTTTAAAAAATTGAAACATCTACATGGCACTAAACACAAGTAAGAAGTACTATCAAACCACTCGTTGACAGTAAAAATAGCAAACTAAATTAATTTATTTTTTTATGAAAATTTTATCATATCACTAATATATATATCTTGACATCCGCATGGTTGTATCATCCATAAATATTTCAAAATATCAAAACATATATACGAGACTTAACACTAATAAGTAGTACTAGTCAAACCACTGGTTGATTGTTAAAATGGAAAACCAATTAATTTATTTTTTTCTGAATTTTTTTTTAAATCACTAATATATATGGATATTGACATCCGTACAGTAGTATTGTTCATAAATATTTTTAAAAAAAATCGAAACATCAACATGGGACTAAACACTAGTAAGAAGTACAAGTCAAACCACTCGTTGATAGTAAATATAACAAACCTAATAAATATATTGTTTATAAAATTTTTGTCATATCACTAATATATATGGATCTTGACATCCGTATGCTTGGATCATTTATAATTATTTTTAAAAAAATCATAACATTCCACTCGTTGACTGTCAAAATAACAAACCAAATAAATTTATTTTTTATTCAAATTTTGTCATATCACTAGGCTATATGAATCTTGACATCCGTACGGTTGGATCATCCATATATATTTTTAAAAATTGAAACATAAATATGGTACCTAACACTAGTAAGTAGTATTAGTCAAACCACTAGTTGTCTGTTAAAATAACAAACCAAATAAATTTATTTTTTATGAAAATTTTGTCAAATCACTAATATATATGGGTCTTGACATCTTTATGGTTGGATAATTCATAAATATTTTTTAAAAATTTGCAACATCAACATGAAACTCAACACCTATAAGAAGTATAAGTCAAACAACTTATTGACAGTTAAAATAGCAAACCAAATAAATTTATTTTTTTCTGAAAATTTTGTCATATCACTAATATATATTGATCTTGACATGTGTATAGTTGGATAATTCATAAATATTTTTATAAAATTGAAACATCAACATGAGACTAACATTAGTAAGAAGTACTAGTCAAACAACTCGTTGATAGTTAAAATAGCAAACCAAATAAATTTATTTTTTTCTATAAATTTTGTAACATTAGTATATATGGATCTTAAAAATTATACAGTTGGATCATTCTCAAATATTTTTATAAAAATCAAAATCAATATGGGACTAAACACTGGTTAGAAGTAGTAGTGAAACCAATAATTGATTATTAAAATAGCAAACCATTTACATTTTTTTTTCTGTAAATTTTTTTATATCAGAAATATATATTGATCTTGACATCCGTACGGTTGAATCATTAAAAAATATTTTTTTTAAAATCGATGATCAATATGAGACTAAACACTAGTAAGAAATATTAGTTAAATCATTAGTTGACTGTTAAAATAGCAATCCAAATAAATTTATTTTTTTCTAAAAATTTTATCATATTAGTAATACATATAAATCTTAACATCCATATGATTGGATCCTTCATAATATTTTAAAATTATCGAAACGTAAATATTTTCCCAATCTTCGTGTTTGAATTGCTGAAATGAAAAAAAATTGAAAACACAAAATATTTTAAAAATTCAAATAGTTTTATATATTAAAAAAATGTTTTTAATATAAAAGGATAACATTCATGATATATACAAGAAATTTGAGTTTTACCTACCAATTTGAAAAATAGGTAAAACCTAATTATTGGTACCGAAAATAATTTACCTACCAATATATTATTGGTAGTGATTGGTAGATAAAAGTTATTAAGGAAAAACTCTTTACTTACACATACGCGTATTGGTAGGTAAATATATTACGGGTCCCTCTTATATGTAGTCATGGTATGGCACTCATAATTGGTCCACGTGGAACCTTAAGTGGAAATCACATGGAGCTTTTGGATCATGTCATCAATTCACGTGAGGCTTAATTAGCCCCATGATTATAATAATATGTAATTTATAATTATATATATTTTGTTATTGGCTCATAATTACAAAAAAAAATTATTAAATTATTTATAATTTTAAATATTGCTTTTATTTTCTATTTTGTTGCTCATATAAATTATAAAATTCACAAAATTATTTATATTTTATGTTTCACAAAATTCATATTTGTTGCATACAACTTATAATAATCATAAAAAGTTATTCAATATTATTTCATCATATCACTATAATTTACGAAAATGAAACAATACAAGATATGGCTAGAAATTACAATATTTTTTTAGAACTATTATTGCAAAACGGAAACTACTAATCTCCTACTCTCTGAATTGTATCTCCGTAGTCATACTCCGCACGTGACTGTTTAAAGCTTCCCACTATCCATGTCCACTAATTAATCCAAGGTTGTTTTCCTTTGATCGCCCAGATTTTTGAATGCAAAAACCTGTACAAACAGAGATTCCCAAAAAAAATATATGAGCCTATGTTATGAATTTAGAGAGAGACTATTGCAGATTAAAAAAAATATTAACTTTTAGGGAACTCATCAATAAATGAAAAACTATTGTCTTCCATGATTTCTATATTGACAAAATAATGTTACATCTGTGACTTCTTTAAGGCAGTGCATAGGCCACACATTATAAAATAAATTCTGGGTAACTTGACTCAATAAACATTATAACAAGTAAAAAATAACATCCCGTCCAGTTATAGATGTTTGCCAATTTTTCGAGCCCAATTGTCCCGGATTCTGCAAAATTGAAAAGCCTCAATTTACATCATCACCACGAATAATATTATTGAAAAAATAAATCCAAAAACATTTCCAATTGGTGTAGATATTGACGATCTCTATTGATAAACTGGTTTTGTTTGTCTGAGTATTCACTAAGCCACGTAGCAGCTTGGAGAATAAGTAAAATGCCGTTTCAGTGTTTTTATGATCAAAAACAAATAAGTGGAAGTAGTGGATGTTAGTTAGGAGTTTGATGCTAGTTTTTAGGAGTTAGTCATTTACATTATTTTAAGTATCTCAGCATGTATCTAATTTTTTTTAAGTGTGTGATATATAAAACTTTTGAGCAAGTTTGTTCACTCTCTATCAAATACACGATAGTATTAAATCTGTAGTATGCATTCACAGGTGATCCACAAACTGAAACCTACATTTGGTATCAGAGCTCGGTTAGTCCAGTGGATGCCAAAGTATATGCCTAAAATACAGATGATGGAAGAGCTCAAGAGTAAAATGGATCGGTAACGTTGAGTTATCCGATGCTGAGTAAGACCAATTACACGGCGTGGTCGCTCAAGATGAGAGTATATATGCTGGCACACGGAATCTGGGAAACTGTTGAGCCCACTGATGAGAAGACTGTAATTGAAGATAAGACAGATAAAGTAGCTTTGGCTGCGATCTATCAAGCATACCAGAGGACATTTGCTATCCATAGCTGAAAAGAAAATGGCCAGAGGTGCATGGGAGGCCATCAGGACGATGTGCCTTGGAGCAGATCGAGTTAGAAAAGCTCGTGTTCAAACATTAAATCAGAATTTGAGAATTTATGTATGAAAGACACATAGACTATTGATGAATCTTGTATGAGATTAAATGGATTAGTGGCCAACATCCGTACTCTGGGAGAGACTATTGAAGAGAGCTATGTTGTGAAGAAAATTCTGAGAGCAACTCCATCTAAATTCTTGCAGATCACATCCGCGATAGAACAGTTCAGAATCTGGATGAAATGTCAATCGAAGAGACGGTTGGATCTCTTAAAGCACATGAGGAACGACTCCGTGGATAATCAGAAAATAGCAGTGGGCAATTGTTATTGACTGAGGATGAGTGGACTAAGCGGGAAAACATGAAGGATAGTTGTTGTTAACCAGGGAGGAGTGGCTGAAAAGAAGGCCTCAGAAGCCTCGTGGTACTAGCAATTATCAAGGTATACGTGATAAAAGTAAAGTAAAATGCTTTAATTGTCACAATTACGTGCATTTCGCTGCAGAATGTCGTAAGCCAAAACAAGAGAGAGATCAGAAACCTGAAATAAAAACTTGACACAAGCCTTAGATGATGAGCCAACACTTTTACTGACAAAATGCGAGTCAGGCAAGAGTAACACACTGTTACTTAATGAAGGAGACATTGTACCAAAGCGGAACCAAGATAAAAAGAAAGAAATGGAGTCAAACGTATGGTATTTGGACAATGGCCCTAGCACTCACATGACAGGGACAACGTACAAAATTTAAGGAGCTAGGACAAAAGATCCTTCCCAAATCGGACTGATTTTCATGCTACGAAGGTATTGGAGTTAATTCACGCAGATCTTTATGGACCAGTAACCCCAGAAACGAAGGCAGGTAACAAATACTTCTCCTCTTGGTGGATGATTTTAGTAAGTTAATATGGATTTATATAATGAAAAATAAAGATGAGGCGCTGAGCATGTTTAGAAATTCCAGAAATTGGTTGAGAATAGTACGGGAAACAAGTTAGAGATAAAAATGTTATGAACTTACAGGGGAGGCGAGTTTTGTTCTAATCAGTTTAACTTATTTTGCGAAGAGAATGGAATTGCAAGACATCTTACTGCTCCCTATTCGCCTCAACAAAATGGGGTTGTTGAGCATAGAAATAGAACTATTATGGCTATGCTAGGAGTTTCTTAAGGAGATGTGCTTGCCGTCAGATTTCTGGGGAGAAGCAGCTCGACATGCTTTGTACGCATTGAACCATTTACTGATATGGGCTCTATCAGATAAAACACCGTACGAGGTGTGGAAATGGTACAATCCAGACATAAGTCACATCCGAGTGTTTGGTTGTGTTGCACACATGAAAGTGCCAAGTGTGCACACAACTAAACTTGACGATCGCAGCAAAATGGTGGTTCACTTGGGTACAGAACCGGGAATCAAGGCTGTAGACTCTATGCATCCGGAGTTTGGGAAAATAGATGTGAACTGAGATGTTGTGTTGAGGAAAAGGAGACCTTGGAATTGGAATAACACCGCAACAAGAAAGTTTGAATGCTCAGGGTTCATTCACTGTGTCAAATAACTGGTCAATGGAGAAAATGAGAGTGACACTGTGGAGGGTATGACAATTACAGTGATGACAACATGGGGGACACAAGTGGAAACCAACTCTAGCACTATGAGACATCAAGTGCCAGCACTCCCACCAGGTCAGTTACAGCAAATACTAGTGAAGAAGATCAAAGATCTGCTACTGGAAACTCAAGTAGCAACAATGAACAACCAAGAAAATTTAGGCTGCTGAGTGACGTTATGATGAAACACAAGAAATTGAGCTGGAAGAGGAATTACTATTGTGTGGTATAGATGAACCAGGAAGCCATGAAGAAGCTGTGAAAGAAGAGGCCTGGGAACAGGCTATGAAAAATGAGAGAGATGCAATTGAAAAGAACAACACCTGGAAACTCGAAGAGCTACCACCTGGGCACAAACCGATAGGTTTAAAATGGGTTTACAAAATAAAGAAGGATACAAACAGGAAAATCATCAAATATAAAGCAAGACTTGTGGCGAAGGGATATGTGCAGAAGCAAGAGGTCGATTTCGAGGAGGTCTTTGCTCCTGTTACCCGTTTGGAAACAGTGAGACTTCTTTTGGCACTAGCAGCAAAGAATGGGTGGGAGGTGCATCACCTAGACGTAAAATCAGCTTTTCTCAATGGGGATTTGGAGGAAACCGTATATGTAACTCAGCCCAAGGGTTTTCTGAAATTAAATAGTGAACATATGGTATATTTTAGTTAAGGCATTGTACGGATTGTGTCAAGCAACCCGTGCTTGGTATGCCAAGTTGAGTAGATGTCTGGAGAAGCTTGGGTTTACTAAATGCCCATATGAAAATGCAGTATACACCAAACGAGAGGGGGATGCATCATTGGTAATAGGTGTGTATGTTGACGATCTCCTGATCACTAGTACAAGTCTCTCAAATATTCAGAAATTCAAAAAATAAATGAGTAAGGAATTTTAGATGAGCAATCTCGGAAAGCTATCTCACTACTTGGGAATCGACGTCAGCCAGGAGAAAGGTGCGTATGCAAAGAAGCTGTTGGAAAAAGGTGGCCTAGCAGACTGTAATCCATCCAAATATCCAATGGAGGCGAAAGTCCAACTGGTTAAGGACGAAAGTGGGAAGCCTGTCAATCCCACGATGTTTAAGAGCCTTGTTGGATGTTTAAAGT
Source organism: Apium graveolens (assembly GCF_009905375.1). NCBI lineage: Eukaryota > Viridiplantae > Streptophyta > Magnoliopsida > Apiales > Apiaceae > Apium > Apium graveolens. Next base: position 41,049 of record NW_027418018.1, read on the forward strand.
ATCTGGTCCATACACGACCAGATATTGCATACTCAGTAGGGGTAGTTAGCAGGTTCATGGAGTGTCCTACCATGATGCATCTAAATGCGGTTAAACGTATATTACGTTATGTCAAAGGGACAGTAAACTACGGGCTGATTTACTGGAGAGGAACAGAGAACTACATACTATCGGGGTACTCTGATAGTGATCTTGCTGGGAATATTGAAGACAGACGAAGCACCGGAGGTATGGCCTTTTATTTAAACGAAAGTTTGATCACTTGGGTGTCACAGAAACAGAGGTGTGTGGCTCTATCCTCCCGCGAAGCTGAATTTATGGCTGCAACTGCAGCAGCATGTCAAGGAGTGTGGTTACGAAATCTGCTTATGCAAATAACTGATATGAAGCATTGTCCGGTCACTATATATGTTGATAATAAGTCCGCGATTGATTTAGCAAAAAATCCTGTTTTCCATGGACGGAGCAAACACATTGATATCCGTTATCATTTTATTCGGGAATGTGTTGAGCGTGGTGAAATAACTACTAAGCATATACCTACTGAAGAATAGTGTGCTGATGTTCTGACTAAAGCCATGTCCACTGCGAAGTTCGAGAAGATGCGTGCCCTGTTGGGAATCCAGAATCCGCAAAAACGAGTTTAAATTACGGGAGAGTATGTAGGTGTGTAATATAAACTGGTTTGTTTGTCTGAGTATTCACTAAGCCACGTATCAGCTAGGAGAATAAGTAAAATGTCGTTTCAGTGTTTTTAGGATCAGAAACAAATAAGTGGAAGTAGTGGATGTTAGTTAGGAGTTTGATGCTAGTTTTTGGGAGTTAGTCATTTGCATTGTTTTAAGTATCTCAGCATGTATCCAGTTTTTTTTAAGTGTGTGATATATAAAACTTTGAGTAAGTTTGTTCACTCTCTGTCAAATACACGATAGTATTAAATCTGTAGTGGGCATTCACAGGTGATGCACAAACTGAAACCTACAATCTCAACATCCCCTACCGCCAATTTCAACCATCGTAAAAGGGAGGCACTAGTTTTTGAACTATGATTTTGAATTGACATGTATTGAGAAGAATGTAATCAAAAAAACAGAATGTTATAAAAGATTAGGGTGAAGCTATAAATTAGGTGAGCAATTACCAAAGTTTCCATATTAAAATATGGTACTACTCGGGGGATCATTGTAAAAAAACAAGCGGGTTTATGTGAAAATGGTGAGTAAATTTCTGTCTCCTAAATTCAAATACATTATTACGGCATAATTATTGAAAATATTTCAAATTCATAAATAATCATTCAGTGCACTAATTCAATTACATAATGTATACAATCTACCTATACTATTATATTAAAGACGAAACATTAAAAATTTGGTTGTTTTTCTTTGGTCATTGTCAGTCGAATTAAATGGGTAAGAACTGTTAGATATAATATTAAATATTATTATTCAAGTGATATAAGACTGAATTATACGAGTAACATATTATTAAAATAATAATTTATATATAATGATAAAATAACGGTGCATGACACGGGTTATATACTAGTTATTATTACAAACCAAACATTAAAAATTTGATAAGTAGTTATTTTTACTACTTATTTTTTTGATACTTGATTGTTTTACTTAATTATCCTCGTACTTATTTTTAACTAATTACCTTTATTTAAAAATCATTATTTTCTATTATCACTTCTACTAACTTATAATTTGATCGATATATTATTTAAAATAATTGTTCTTCAATTACTTTATCTTATGGCGACCCAGCCAGACCTTTTTTCCGGCCACTCAAACCGATTAAAAAATCGGTACTTAGTTGGGTTAAAAAATTGAATTAAATGAGTTGATTAAGGATATTAAATTGCTAAATTATTAGACACAATCTCCTTATCCTCCTAAACTAGTAGTACAACTACTTATCCTCTAATCTAAAAAATACAACTTGTTCCTAATTATTTATTTTATTTAGTATATATTTATAATGATTATATATTATATAAATATAAAAAGTTAAACTTATTATATGAATGGATAAATAAAATTTTAAAAATATTTAGTGTTAATGAAAATTAGTGCTTCGTAATAGTGAAACGGTTGCAACTTGGATGCTCTAGTCTTGCTGCTACCACAATGCGAGCAATTACATATTTTTGGCCAATGACGTTACTCCTGATGTGTCCCCGTGTAATTTTTGGGCATAATGATACACTGTTTTTATTATTTCAGGATAGAAATAAAAATTATTTTAGTGAAATTATTAATTTATTAATTATAATTTTCTTAAGGTTGAATTGTATACAATAAGGAAAATATCACATATTTATAACTTTCTAAATATTTATATTTATTAATTGTTTAATTTTCACTCTTCATTATTTAATTTGAAATGAAATGTTATCTAGGTGGCAAATATTCCCCTCTTAAATATGGTAAGTTTCTAATCTTCGGTTAATAAATTTATAATTTAATTTCAAATATTATTATTCTGTTTATTAATTTATTGTATTATGATCAATACCGTTAAAATAATGTTTTCAATCCAAAGAAGAATAATTAGTAAATCATTTTAGAAAATCAATTATGTCCTTTTGTTGCCCAAAATATTAGGGGAGAGGCACAAGTGATTCCATAGCAGCATGTGAAGTTTGACTATTATATTTATCTGTTATATTTATATATCTAAATTAGTATTTTGGATGACATGGCAATAAGAAATTTATTAATATTTAAACATAATGTCCACCCGTCGGGGTTACTTCTGTATTTAGAAATTGCTGACACATCGGTTATTAACTGCCTCTCCAATAATATGTGCGTTAATGTGGGTTCACAGATAAATTTTTGAACAAATCCAACAAGTGTATTGTTTGCCTACTAAATCTACGATTTCAAATGTTAGTAAAAAAAAGGTGACATTTATTTACTAATATACACTACAAAAAAACGGCTAAATACAACCGGTTTAAAATCGATTATATTTAGCTAAATTCGACCGTTTTCGATTGTATTTAGCTAAATACTACCGGTTTTTGGACCGGTTGTATTCGCTCGAGTCATATTTAATAAACTAGTTGTAGACTAAATACAAGCGGCTAAATATAACCGGCTAAATACAACAGCTTCCGGTCAAATTTAAATTTTCAAATTAAATTCGAATATCCCGCCCAAATAATCAAATTTATTGCCAAAATTTAAAAGGCCCGCCCAATATATGTTAGTTTCAACCGTATTTGGTCAAAAATAGGATTCTAAATACAACCGAATACTTTTAAATTCACGCACACCAATTTAAAAAAAAAAACTCGCTGGAAAACGGAAAATATCCGGATCTCGATGAGCTTAAAAGACGGGTCAATGTATTTCTTCTACATCTCCAGAATCTTATTATGACTTACTACCCCCAAATATAGGTAGCAATGTCTTATACCACTCAAAAGTCACAAACCAACTCCATTTTACAAAGGCAAAACCAAAAAATAACTGCAAATGAATCGATTACCCCAAATATGAACTAATTATTCCAGTAAGCTAAAAAAATTATAACAATAAACATAGAACTAGGAACAGCCAAAGCACACACTTATCAACTAAAAACACACCCTTCATCATAACCCAAGATAAACATTCTAAACATTCAAACACAAAATATCAAAAATACACACCAAATGATTACACATACATATCAACAAGAAATCCCACACTTCTCCACGCGCCATCCCTCCTCAGATCCATAAAAAACTTAAATTTATAAATCTCGAATCTTTCACAAAATGGGTGGAATCACATCATCAATAGCCGTCAAATTCATTTTTTCCGTTAACTCCTCCGTCGTACACGGGGGGTTGCCAACCTAATAAACAAACTAACGAAAAACCCTTCGAACTAAAATAATAAAATAGAAACTTTTGAAAACTTTCTTACCATTCCAACCAAATCGTGAGAGAGACACAGAGGGAGGGAGAGAGATGGATGGAGCGGTAGGGAGGGAGGAAGACTTGAAAAAAAAACAGGGGAGGGGAAGGTGCGGCGTGAGGGTAAAAAGGGGGGAGGGACGTGTAAGGCTGGTGTTTAGGGTTAGTTTTTTTATATATATAAGTTTGTATTATTTTGGTTTATAAATTTTTTTATAAAATATAATTCTAATCGTTGGATTGTTGTTATAGTAGTTTAATTTGGTTCGTTAGATATCATTCACGCAGATCGCTGACGTGGCTCTCAATACAACTGCATCCGGTCGAATTTAGGAGTGTCAATTTTAAATATTATTATTATTATTATATAATTTGTTACTTTTATAGGACTATAATATAAATTAATATTTTCCTTAAAAGATTATAATATTCTAAATTTTAAAATTTATTTTTGAGAACTCGCTATTTTAAGAAAATTTGAAATTATGATTTTGATCGATTTTATCATAAATACTACAAATAGGCATGTGGTGAAATTTTCTATTATGTTAAATTAATTATTTTTTGTTAAAATAATCAAGATATAATAATTAAAAATTATTGAAATTTTGCACATATCATTTTCTTTTAACCGTTTTAACATTTGTACGGTTGGATCATTCGATATTTATTCTCAATTTGAGGAACATTCTAGGGTTATGGTCGAAATATTGGTTGACTATTAAGATAACAAACGAAATTCATTTATTTTATTAAAAAAAATTGTCATATCACTAAAATGTATAGATCTTGACATTTTTACGGTTGGATCATTCATAAACATTTTTTTAAAAATTGAAACATTAATATGAGACTAAACCTACTGAGAATTACTAGTCAAACTACTAGATGACTGTTAAAATAACCAACCAAACACATTAATTTTTTCCTAAAATTTTTATCATATCATTAAAATATTAAATCTTGATATCTAAAGTTGGATCATTCATAAATATTTTTTAAATATCAAAGCATCTGTACGGGACGAAACACTAATAATAAGTACTGGTCAAACTAGTAGTTGACGGTTAAAATAGCAAACCAAATAAATTTATTTTTTTCTAAAGTTTTTATCATATCACTAAAATATATAGATCTTGACATCTGTAAGGTTAGATCATTCATAAATATTTTTAAAAAATTGAAACATCAATATGGGACTAAACATTATTAAGAAGTACTGATCAAACTACTAATTGACTGTTAAAATAGAAAATTAAATACATTTATTTTTTTCTAAAATTTTTATCATGTCACTAAAATATATAAATCTTGATATCATTAAGGCTGGATCATTCATAAACAATTTTTAAAAAATTGAGACATCAGTATCAGACTAAACATTAGTAAGAAGTACTAGTTAAACTAATAGTTGACTATTAAAATAGAAAATCAAATATATTTATTTTTTTCTAAAATTTATATCATATCAGTAAAAGATATAGATGTTGACATCCTTAAGGTTGGAGCATTAATAAACAATTTTTAAAAAATTGAAACATCAGTATGGGACTAAACACTGGTAAGAAGTACTGGTCAAACTAATAGTTGACTGTTAAAATAGGAAATCAAATACATTTATTTTTTTCTAAAATTTTTATCATATCACTAATATATAGATCTTAACATTCTTACGGTTGGATCATTCATAAAAAAATTTAAAAAATCAAAATATCGGTATTAGACTCACACTATTAAGAAATACTGGTCAAACTACTGATTGACTGTTAAAATAGCAAATCAAATATTTATTTTTTCTAAAATTTTTATCATATCAGTAAACTATATAGATCTTGCCATCCTTATGGTTGGATCATTGATAAATATTTTTAAAAAATTGAAACATCAATATGAGACTAAACACTATTATGAAATATTGGTCAAACTACTAGTTGACTATTAAAATAACAAACCAAATATATTTTTTCTAAAATTTTTATAATATCACTAAAATCTACAGATCTTGACATCTGTAAGGTTAGATCATTCACAAAAGTTTTGAAAAAATCGAAATATCAATATGAGACTAAATACTAGTAAGAAGTACTGGTCGAACTACTTTAGTATTAAGATCTCACCCCCTAAATTCAATTTGTAAAAAAAGTTAAAATTTAAATAATAAAATTACTTACATTTTTTCGTAAGCTTTTTTTTTGACGATTTTCATATCCGTATGGTTGGATTATAATTTAAAACAAATACAAAATAAATTGAAACTCAAACTATAAATATGAATTGAACCATAAATATCTAACTACCATAATAATCTTTTTTTCAAGAACTAAAATATAAATTTAGTGTATATTTTATTCTATATTTTTTTCAGAAATTTTCCGCCATTTTTAAAAATTGAATTCGACCGAAATCGGTTGAATTTAGTACAAAATTAGTTGGCGGGAAAATTCCCTCCATTTTTTTTGCAAGGCTAAATTCGACCGAATATAGTTGAATTTATGATCACGGCAAAACTCAACCGTATACGGTTGTATATAAATACGGTTGTATTTATTCGGTTGTAATTAGTAAGGCTAAATTCGACCAAATGCGGTTGAATTTAAGAGCACGGCTAAACTCAACCGTATACGGTTATATTAATACGGTTGTATTTATTAGGTTGTAATTAGTACTAAATTTGACCGCGTAAATACGACCGTATATAAATACGACCGCATGTGATTGAATTTAGCCGCACCCTTAAATTCAATCGAAAATGGTTGAATTTGATGTCGGTTGTATTTGTGCGGTTATATTTAGCCTTGTTTTCTTGTAGTGATATAATGGTAGATAATTTATTGATATGTAAATGTTTAATATCTTGTAGTGATATTTTTGGGAAGCAAATATATACTTGAGGAGAGAATTTTGATTTTTCTTGTATTTTATAATTTCTAATATTTAAATATTTGTTTAGAATTAGGATATGAATTATGATTAGGTTAGACTTTGTCATTTATTAAGTTTTGTTTATGTTTTTGGATAATACAACTATACGGATATTCATTTTTAGATGATTCAATCATTATTTATATTTATATATTTATATTCTATAATTAAGTATGAACCACTTTATATATCAAGCTTTGAATATAGTCTCGCAAATGTAGTCCTTCCATAAAGGGGCGATCAATGAAAAATCCTAGCAATTTAGCATCTTTATATAAAGTATCGTAAACAGAATCCTGAAGGCCATCTCTCAAGGCCATCTCACAAGCGTTTCTCTTGACTCATATCTACAAACCCCGCCTCCAGTTCTCAATCGCCTGAACCCAAAACAATATAAAAAAATGGCACTCAAATCTCCAAACCATATATCACCACCTCTCAATCATAGGTCAAGTCCGTAAAAAAATCGCCAGGTTTTCAAATTCGCGGCATCTCTCTCAAGCTCTAGGAAGAAGAGCCAGATAAGCTCATTTAGAACCTAGAGAGTCAGGCTGCTATTGAGTTCTTGGCTTCTCTTGATATGAGTGATGTTCCGAGATTGTGTTTAAAGACGATTCAACTTTAATTTCTGTTGTTTTTCCCGATTATTATGGAGTAAGTGGTGGGTTTTAGGGAAGATTTATTTTGTCCTAATTGTAAAATTATCTATTTTTGTAATTTTAATTAAATTTGTCTTTGTCTGATATGTGTAACTCTGCTAGTAGTAGCAATATCAAGGATGCAAATTCTACCAGCACTGTTAGCGCACACAAGATGTTTGATGTAATGCCTAGTTAGAAAAAGGTGATGGTTTTAGTATTTTTTTTATCGTAGGTAACCCGCAGCCGCTACCCTTTGGGTGCGCACTGGGTAAACCCTACGGGTTCACGCAATAGCCTGCAAAACATGTGAACCAAGGTAAACCGCATTTAAGCGACAGGCTCTGACTCAGGAGGCATAATCATAAATTTTCCTCCTGTGGGATTTGAACTTGTGATCAAGAGGATAGTTATCCCCTCTTTAACCAACTGAGTCAACCCTTGCTGGCTGGTTTTAGTATATTTTAGTATATTATAATAGTATTTATAGGGTTTTTTAGCCATTTAGGGGTTATTTGATAACCCCTGAACCGAATAAAATGACGAGATGGAATGAAATGATTCGGATCATTTGGTTGGTAACTAAACTTTTTGGATGACTCAAAATATGTCTCGATGATTGGGATTAAAAGACTAAGCCGAATAGTCCATGAAATCATGATAGGTATTTATATATGTTGTCTAGCAATTTCAGTACTATCTGTTTTCTATTAGTGTTAATTATTTTAAATAAATTTATTAATTATAATCCATAATAGAGAATATTGATTCAAATATTTATAACTAAATAGACACATTTTTTGTGTATAAAAATTTCTATTAAAAATAAAAAGTTGTAGAATTAACTTATATTATATATATATATTCATTTATAATAATATATTAAAGTAGTATACAAAATATATTAAATGTTATGTTCAAGTTTTATAAATTTTTGTAAATGTTATACTTATTGGATGAAACAAATTATTTTGAGCTCATATGCAAGTTATTCAGATTTATCAAAGAATTTAGTCATCCAGATATTTTAATCATTCAAAAATTGTGATTCAGATTTAACAAATGAACTCTAAATCTGTTTGTTGACATTGTCTTTTTATATATTTATGTTTTATTAGTTGCAGATAATATCGTGTAGAATTGTGCTTGTTGAAATGACACGATCCAAGATGTTCTAGTTTTGTTAAGTTGAAATTCAAAAATGAAATTTGCTGTTTTTTTTAAAATATGGTGTTAATATAAATCGACTGTGTTAAGTGAAATTAAGTAGAATGTTCCGTCCAGGTTTGGTCAAATTTAACAAAGGTTTTTTGACATGATTTAGTTAAATTTACTTTTTAGGCGGGATTTTGATTTTTTTTGAAAATTTTGGTGTGATTTTTAAAATTTTAAAAAGTGGGGAGGGGTTTTTTAATTTTTCAGGGATATAAATACTACCAAAAAATTAGTTGAATTTAGTATAAATACGACCGACCTACTAAATATCACTCCCACATGTACGATCGGTCCCAAAATCAGTCGCATTTAGTTAAATTCGACCGCTAGTAGTTGAATTTAGTTAAATGCGACCGATTTTTGACCGGTTGTATTTAGCCATTTTTCTTATAGTGTTTCTCGTGATCTGTGATGTGAGTAGCTCTATGCACATATTTATACCTTTTTCACTTTTTATTTTTTTTTAATTTTGTATTGTAGGCACATTGATCCTTAACGAGATTGTTTTACTTCTAGAGGCACTTTGACCCTTCAAGGGAGTACTTTTGTTTTTTGGGGCTCTAGGTACATTCGTCGTTCGTGGGATTTGATTAGATTAAGATACAGTTTTTATTTGGTTAAGGATTGGAAATAGTTTGTTGACTTAGAATCAGTAATTTGGAGTTTGTTTGAATTGATTATTAGTTTAATTTTATTACTGAATTATAGTTTTGATGGTTACATATATGTTTTAGTTTTTAAGTTTCTTTGGTTGTTGGAGATCATGAATTGTTCTCTTTCTCCGACTGATTAGATTTCTTTTTTATTTTGATTTCGGTTTGGATATTGGATTGTTCTATTTTCTTTTGTGTTGATGCATCTTTGGAAAGATTCTCTTATATTATTGTTCTTTGAATTCTCTTGAAAGATTTTCGTTATTTTGATTTCCTGAATATACTTATTGATTCGTTTCGATACTCTTATTTTCTCCAATATTGCAGCCTTGATCGTTTGGTCATGTGGCTTTGTTTATTATTTGGAAAACTCTCGATCCACTATATTGAGTTTGAAGGGGATGTTATTATATATATTATATTATTATTATTATTATTATCGCATAGTTTAATTATTACTATAATTTTTGTTAGGATTTTTTTCTTTTTAATTATTTCATTGTTGGCTATATATGCCCCATTCTTATTTTATTATATCGATAACAAATTATAATATAATAAAATCCTTCTATTTTCTCTTCTTTGATACTTTATCAGAGCGATTTATTTTGAGTTTCTTTATAATTTTGCCCCACAAAATGATACAGTTACGTGCACGGGCCACATTACATCACCATCAAAATGATGATTACCTTCAATTGCCCACAACAGACACTTGAATGTTGGTTTGTTGATCCTGGAAGAACTTGCAACCAGGCTTACAATGCCCCTGTCAGCTAGGGTAAGGAAATTTTCTTTCCTAGATTTATCATGTCCACTTTAAATTATAAAGTAGCAGATATACACTTATTGAATGGTATAAATAGAACAAAAATAGGCAATTGTAAGCAAGTGTCTAAAATAATATTTGGCTCACTTACTACAAAGAAGAAGGTAAATGTAAGTCTGAAAATCACTCCATTCATGTTGGAGAGGTTTAAGACTTACCCTTACCCTATGCCTGACATGAGATCAAATATACAATCTAGAACAGCTATGATCCCTGAACCTGTGGAAGTACAAATACAGGAACACCCATAGGGATCTTCCCAAGCTGCAACCACTCTTTCAAAACCAATACTCACACCAGAGCAACAATATCTCATATCTAAAATTTCTTCTCTTCCAACTGCACTTGAATCTAATTCTCAAGTGCAAGAAAATCAAGTGACTTGGTTCTAGAAACTATGCTCACCACCCAAACACCTCATTTAGATAGTGAGAGGCTACTAGCTGGGGTAGACCTTGATGATACCATCAAAAATATGGGGGATTCATCATTTTTCACTGAAGTCCCCATGGAGATACCAAATGTACCTTCATGTGCAAATCAATCTTCACAGACTGTAAGGTTTGGGGGTATTACTCCTGAGGGGGAGCTACCTAAATCCTCTCCAATTCAATTGGAGGTTCCTCATGTAGGAACAGCTCCCTTCAAAACCCTAGCAGAGATTGCTTTGGTAGTTGATGTGAGGAGTACAATTGCCAATGATCCTGACATAGGGGAGGCTAGTATAGCACATTCAAGTGCTAGTGTGTTGCAAGACACACAAGGGTTTGAGACTGGTGCACATGGCAGTAACCCAATCAAATCCCCTCCAATTCAATTGGAGGTTCCCACAACTAGTGTGGAACAACAACTAGCCATAACCATAGAGCAATCAGTGAGTAAAACTGTGACTTCAGTCACAGGTGTTTCTGAACCTTCAACTTCACAACCTCAACAATTACACCTTATCTCTCAATGGCTCCAAGACACTGATAATCAACCATCTACAATTGAAGATCTTAGGGTTGATCAACTTGGTGGTCTGGCTCAAATCTCACAACAGCTTCTCACATCAAATATTGGGAAACATATTTGATGCCTTATTAGCAATTGAGATGAATGCCTTATTAGCAAAATTCAGAGAAGAGTACATTACTATCTTGGGAAGCAATGCGAGATCTCTCACTCCACAAGAGGTTTATGATGCCATCAATGAAGTCTACAAGGCTCAAGTCAAGGCTTTCCACAACTTTGGAAAAGCTCTACAAATAATATTGAATAGTCATCAGGATAAAGTAATGAAGATGGTCAGGGAAAAGATGGACCAAATCATCTATTCACAAACTGAGATCAAAAATCAATTTAAGACCTTCTCACAGCAAATGTCTAGGTATGATGTCAGTGGGGTTGATAACAGTATAACTCAACTCAAGGACTCTTTTGTAGCCTTACACAATTAAGTTCAAAATCATATCACTAAATCTAATGACACAAGGTTGAAGTTGGATCAGATGCACACTGCAAGATACACTCCGTCTCCTTTGGTCATGAATTAGATTCAGAAATTTGTGCCAGCTTCCTTTGGCCAATCTACTGCTATCTCTGCTCCAAGCTCTTCCTCTTTAGACATTCAAGCACTCAAGGATCAAATAGCTTCTTTGGAAACCTCCAATGCTTCTCTCAGCACTCAAGTTCAAGCTCTAACTTCTCTAGTCAAAAGTCAACAGATAGAGATCAAGACCCTGATGGACTCTCACAAGCACCTCCAAATGCAAAACTCTGTTGCTTTGGGAGCCATCATGGGCAAGCTCAATATTCCTCTACCATCACTTTCAGAACAGATAAGGCCTGAAATTCCTACTCTCCTTCTCATGCCTGCCAACCAGACTAAGGGGGAGATAGAGGCCAGGCTAGAACAATCCAGATCATCACAACAAGTACAGGTTCCTACACAGAACTTACATCAAGAAGTGGATCTTGATATTGAGATACTTATTAGAGTTGCTGAAGGACCATGTTGAGCAGAGAGTTTGATGAATTACTTAAGGCCTTAAAAGCTTATCTCAGTGATAATCACTTCTCATATAAAAAGACCCGGGACAAGACAATAAATTTCTACAAAAGAGGATTGTTGTCAATATCAATGACTCGGGGATAGACAGATGCATGCAGGTATCCCTCAATTATCTTATCTCAAAGAGGGCATCTGAGTTGGACATTATGATCAACAAAGTCGGAGTTATAACTCATGAGGACACCGTGCTGCTAACTAAATTAAAGAATGCACATGGCTACTTTTCCTGAAGCTTATCTTCAGCCTAGCAAGGGTATAGCATACATCTGTCTAAACACCAAACATTGCAAACATTTTCAAATCCCTAAACATTGTGCCATGGCCAACAAGAAGCTTATCATGACTCTGGAAACTGGCTTAAAATCAAAGAAGAATAAGAATAATGATGATGTAGAGATGATAAAGCTGTTGAGAAGATACTTGAATGATGTTGAAGCCAACTTGCCCAAAACTGAAAATAACAAGGATGATTGGGATGATGAGCAGAACAAAGATGATCAAAATCCTTCTGGCTCAAATCCAAGTCAGTCCACTAAGCCATCTGGAAGCAATGGTGGTGAGAAGAAGTAGGAGGATGATAAGAAGAATGATGAGAAGAAGAGAACTGATGAGAGAAGAAGTAAAAGAAGACATGATGGCTTGGAACTACACCAAACCATAAAAATCTAAACACAACTAGCTCAAACCTTAGCTCAAAATCCAAAGTCAACTATTTCAAATATCATACCCTTCCAAACTCCTAAGCCTAAATTTCCTTACAAGCAAACTGAAAATTCTTTCCTAAAAATTCCAATCACCACAAGCCAAAAAAGTCTCAAGAAAATCTCAACCCTACCTTTAAACAAGCCTTCACTAAAAGTCAATCTTAAATCTGTTGGAAGAATAAATAAGAAAGTCAAGTCTTCTGAAAAAGTTAAAGTCACTGAAAGGGCCATTTGGAACTTTCATGCATCTGACTTCCTACCTTTAATTTGGTGCATCTCAGATGAAGATCATTTTCAACAACTTGATGAGGAAATAGTCAAAGTCTGGGTTGTATCTCTTAGGGAAGTTAGAATTTTCTATGAAGATGGTTCCTCCATCTTTCTTGGCAGTGATCTAATGGATTCTCACTCTCCCACATAAATTAAGAGAATAATAAGTTTGTTAAATGAAAAGGATACCGCCACAAGGGCATGGAGATCAGTTATAGCTGAGTGGTTGATTGAAAGGGAAGAAACAAGAAAAAGGAATGAAGTTGAAGCTGAAGAGAGAAGGAGAAAGTATGATGAAGAAATTGAGATGTTTATAAAAATATCAGAAGAGCTCAAGGTAAAAGGAACGAGCAGAATCTCTAAAGATGGGAAATTTCTAAATATTAAAGCTGGTGGATTCTCAAGATTTAGAATAGATTTTCTAGACAGTGGTTATCCTTAGGTAGCAAGACAAAAACTTGTAGAAGCTCTAAGTGGAACACCTATTATGGAAGAACTGGAAATTCTTGATCATTTGAAGGATGTTCTTAGGGAAGAAGGAGATACAAAAACTGTCTTTACCTGATACTTGTAACCATTGAACTTTGTAAATCTTATGTTGTACAAAAGTTGTAATTCTATCAAGCTTTGTTTATTAATTTTATTTTCTATCATTTTAAACTTGGGGTTAGTCTTGTTAACATGCATGAATTTGTGTTAAGCAATCTTCTCACCAATTGGGGGAGATTGTTGTGCAAGACATGCTTGTACTTAAACAAGACTAACACAATTTGTCAACCCTAAGTAAGTTGTATTGTTATCTTAATTTGTATTTTGTACTTGTAACACTTAAAGTCTGTAAAAATGTCAAAAGAGTAGACTGGATTCTTTTTCTATAAACAATGTCAAGCTTAAGAATTCTATCTGGAAGAAGATCAAGAAGATCATGCCGCAAAGAATTATGAAGAAGCTTAGAGTTGAATAAATCTGTTTTAGGAAAAATATTCTAAGTCAAGATCTCTACAAGTCACAGATTTAGTGTTATAGAGAAGTCATTCGAGAACTCCAAATGACTTATCGAGAAGTTAGGAAAGGTACTTGAGAAGTCTCAGAGATATCGACAAGCCAAATTAAAGACATAGAGACTGGAGATATCGACAAGTCATTTCTTCAGTAGAGAACTCAGAGTTATCGATAAGTCAACATTTATTAGAGAACTTTGAGTTATCGATAAGTCAAATGCCATTAGAGAACTCAGAGATATCGATAAGCCAAAATTCACAAGAGAACTCAGATTTATCGACAAGTCAAATTTGACTAGAGAACTTTGAGTTATCGATAAGTCAATAAGCCACTAGAGAACTCAGAGATATCGATAAGTCAAAGTGAAGATATGAGGACTAGAGATCTCTACAAGCCAAATTCTCTTATAGAGAACTCAGGACCTCTACAAGTCAAATTTACTATGGAGTATTAGAGATCTCGACAAGCCAATATACTTATCGAGATGTCAAGTTCTCTATAGACCAAATGGAGATCTCGAGGTAAAATCTCAAAGTACAAAATTGCAGATCAGTTCAATATTCAAGATTAACAATCAACAAACAATCCAAACAGCTTGATTAACAAGTCTACAAAAAGTAGCTTGAAGGATGTGCAAGATCAATGGTGAAGATTAACTGATAAAGGAAGATCAAAATAAACACATGATGCTAAGATATGCTAAGCCATAAATAGAAGATATACTTTTCTATAAATGGAAATAACAAGTACTGACTGTTTACTCAAGCTAATAGCATATATAATTGTACACTGTGCAAACCAGCAATTAACTGAATTATAAAGTTAACATTATTCCTTTAGTCTAGTGTAACAATTTAGAAAGAAAATCTTGTAACTTTCTCAAGAAGAAGCTAAGTTCTTTATCAATAAAGAGCTTAGAAATTTTGTAGCAAAACATTCTTAATTTTAATATAAAATTAAGTGAGTTTTAAAGATCTGTGTTCTTTATTCTTATAAGCTTAACTTCTGCATGAACACATTTTCATTACAAGATTTAATTTACTTTGTTCAACCATAAAAGATTCAAGAAAAGCTTAAAAATAGAAAAACATATTCACGCCCCTGTGTGTTATGCATTTCCTAACAAGTGGTATCAAAGCAAAATCTGAAAGTAAACAGATTCAAGATCTTGGAAGAATGAATACACAGAAAATCAGTAGCATGAAAATTCCTACCTTTGAAAAAGCTAACTACACTCTTTGGAAAAAGAAAATGTTGTTGTTTATCAGGATGGCCAATCCACTCTATATTCAGATTCTCAAAAATGGGCCCTTCACTCATATGGTTAGAGTTGAAGAATCAACAGATGGTGATATGGTCATTCCAACTCATTATGCTCCAAAATATCCTTCTGAGTATTCTGAGCCTGAAAAGGAGAAAGTTTCCCTGGATAGTGACTTGTAATTGATATTGATTGAGTCACTTGACAATATGATGTACAAAAACATTATCAACTGTGATACTGCCAAACAAATATGGGAAAAGATAAAAATACTCTATGAGGGTACAGAGGAATTAGATCTAATCAAAGAAGGATACTGATTTTACAATATGAGGTTTCATGGCCAAGCAAAAAAAAGTATAACTGATGTGTTTAAAAGATTTAATAAGCTGATTAATGACTTGCAGCTCCATGAAAAATACTATGAAGATGAAGAAGTGAACTTAAAGTTCTTGCTTACTCTCACTAATCATTTGGAACAGAAAATCACAGCAATTAGGGAAGGGAGAGACTTGAGTAGAATAACACTGGAAGTTCTATATGAAATTCTTAAAACATATGAACTACAAATGATTCAAAGGAAATCATTGAGATCTGGTCAAGGACATTTAGTAGATGGCTCAAGTGCTGCAATTGTCAATGAAATTCAAATATCTAATCATGAGCCAAGATCTCAAACTCCAGCTGCCTCAACAAGTGAGGAAAGAATAAATGATTCACAGGAACAAGTTATTCTGGAATTGGAGGAAGATGAATTCTACACTCTTGATGAACTGGATGAGCTAGATCAGTCAATGGCCTATTTGGCTAGAAAATTCTCTAACATTAGAGTAAAGAAGCCAAGATATTCCAAAGGTAAAGGACAGTCTTTCAACAAATAATAGATGGATAGGAAAAGGAAAGTACACTTCTGAAAGCAAAAATGTCTACAAAACTGGATCTGTTGACAGGTCTAAAATAAGGTGCTACAATTGTGATGAATTGGACCATTTTGCTACAGAATGCAGGAAACCTAAGAAAGAAAAGAAGGATAAAGCTTACCTTGAACTGGAAGCAAAGTATGAAGCTCTTCTAAAGAAACACCAAAGTAAAGCTTATATTGCAGAGGGAAAAAGTTGGGATGACTCTGAAAATGATGAAGATGAAGAATTTGAAAATTATGCACTCATGGCTTTGGAGCAAGGAGAATCATCCTCATCTAAATCACAGGTACCAACTCTTACCACCATTGATTTAATGTGAGTTAATATAAGGAAACTGTAGAGAAGATGAGCACATAAATATTTCATATTCACATAAGGATGGTTGCTGCGAATGAAGAAGTTAGCAGACTGACAAAGATAAATGAGAAGCTTGAGAATGAAAAGCAAGAAACTGAATTGTTGTTGGTGGAGCTTGAAGTTGTAAAATAAGAGAATTTTTATCTCAAGAACAAGCTCAAGTGTGCAAATGAAATTGAAGCAGTGCCAAAGGAGAAGCTGGAAAAGAATGAAGTTAAGTTGAAATCCTTCAAGAATGCATCTGAGTTAATTGTATAGTATCATGAGAAAAACAAACCATGTGCAAACATTGCTATTGTTCTTGACTATAATGCCTTGAACAGCAAAAAGAAAGACATAGGCGACAAGGGAAAAATAACAGAAAATGAAAATGTTCCAGCAATGCTGAAAAAGGTTGCCTCACCTATGTTCAAGGCATGTGAAGTCAACTTCGGTGAAGAAGAATTGATTATCAAGCAAGAAATTGCTGATGAGGACAAAAAGAAAAACTTCATAATCAACTCAGTCTTCCAATACTGAAGAGAAACTCATAGACAAACAAAGTCCCAAGACACCTGTTAAAGAAACCAAAACTGAAGATGCAAGAAAGAAAAAGAAAAATATAAATGGGAAAATAGGGATTTACAAAAGCAACAATTTTGCTTATATTGCAGATGCTCCAAGAAAGAAATATGAAAAATGTGGCTCTGTGAATCACCTAACTCACCTTCATAAAAAGGCAGTTAGCAAGCCAACTGAAGGAGCCTGCAAATACAATGAAGCAAATGCAAATCCCTACTCCTTTTGTGACAAGTTTGACTGGATTCCTTGCAACTTGAAAGTGATGAAAAATTGTCACAAACTGAGAATAGACCTCAAAGAAACAAGAATTGGGTCTACAATAGAAAGGGAAAATCTTCAACATTCAATGAATTCTATTTTATCTGAAACTACTCATTCTACTTTGCTAAATCACTTAACAAGAAGAAAGTACCCAACAATGTTTGGGTTTTTAAACACAGTTAAAACTCATTGTGTGCAGGGCAAAGTGAAGAAAGTCATCTGGATCATAGACAGTGGATGTTCCAAGCATATAACAGGTGATAAAGCCCTGCTATCACAGTTTAAGGAGAGAGCTGGCCTTTTGGTGACCTTTGGAGACAACAGTAAAGGATTCACAATGGGATATGGCAAGATTATTTATGAAAATATTGTCATTGATGATGTAGAACTGGTAGCTGGTCTTGAAGTGAATCTTATCAGTGTTAGCCAATTTGCAGACAAAGGCTTTGAAGTTTTATTCAACAAAAAATGCACTTTTATCAATAAGAAAAATGGTGAAGTTGCTTTGAAAGGAGCAAGGAAATGAATCTTGTTTTTTGCATACTTAGACTCAACAAATAAGGATGGAATTTGTTGCTTCTACACTAAGGCATCAGAAGAACAAAGCAAGCGTGGCATAAGAAATTGTCTCACTTGAATTTTAAGACAATTAACACCTTGGTCAAAAAGGAGTTAGTAAGAGATATGCCTGAACTGGAGTTTGCTCAAGTTAAAGTTTGTGAAGCTTGTCAGAAAGGAAAAATGAAAAGATCAAGTCACAAGTCAAAAACTGTGAATTCTATAAGTGCACCATTGCAACATATTCACATGGACTTGTTTGGACCAGTAAATGTCTTATCAATTTCAAGAAACAAATATGCACTTGTGATGGTGGATGATTTCTCAAGATATACTCCCCTACAAATATACTATTATAGACCCTATTTTTATTCGTATAAATATACTATTATAAACCCTATTTTTATTCGTACCCAAAAACCCAAAAAGTCTGGAAAACCCAATTCTCTACACCTCCTTCCTCTTCCATTACATCATTTTCTTGGTGGATACCGGTGGAGTGCTTCACACTTGAGGAGAAACTGCTAAGGATCTCTGATCATTGTCTCCGAATTATTTTAAAGGTTAGAGTCGATCCCTATATTTTTACCACGATTTATATGCTTTTATTTGGATTTTATATGCGTAAAAGTGTTTTGCCATGCCTCCACTGCGGTTTAAATTCCAATAGTTTTCGATCATATCCCTACGAGAATAACTCGCAAGACTACAGAACGCTGCCTTCAA
>NW_027418019.1:0-44053 GCF_009905375.1 Apium graveolens
CCGGGAGTGAATCGGGGCTGAAACGAATGGAACTCGATTTCCGAATAATCATCGTAGGGGGTAGTACACGAGGTCTGGAGCAAAATTTGAGGCGGCCCATTTTTTGGATTTCTTTTTATAATTTGCCCCTATGGATTTATGAAATTGCATTCGCGTCCATTCAGGGTCGTCCGGGAGTGAATCTGAGCTGAAACGAATAGAACTCCTTTTTCGAATAATCCTCGTAGGGGGTAGTACACGAGGTATGGAGCAAACATTGAGGCGGCCCGTTTTTTCGATTTCTTTTCATAATTTATCCCCATGGATTTATGAAATTGCATTCGCGTTCATTTGGGGTCATCCAGGAGTGAATCGGAGCTGAAACGAATGGAACTCGGTTTTCGCATAAACCTCGTAAGGGGTAGTACACGAGGTCTGGAGCAAAAATTGAGGCGGCCCATTTTTTTCAATTTCTTTTCATAATTTGTCCCTATGGATTTATGCATTTGCATTCGCGTCCATTCGGGGTCGTCCGGGAGTGAATCGGAGCTGAAACAAATGGAACTCGGTTTCCGAATAATCCTCGTAGGGGGTAGTACACGAGATCTGGAGAAAAAATAGAGGTGGCCCATTTTTCGATTTCTTTTCATAATTTTTCCCTATGGATTTATGAAATTGCATTCACGTCCATTCGGGGTCGTTCGGAAGTGAATCGGAGCTGAAACGAATGGAACTCGATTTCCGAATAATCCTCGTAGGGGGTAGTACACGAGGTCTGGAGCAAAAATTGAGGAGGCCCGTTTTTTCAAATTCTTTTCATAATTTGTCCATATGGATTTATGAAATTGCATTCGCGTCCATTTGGGGTCATCCGGGAGTGAATC
Organism: Apium graveolens; assembly: GCF_009905375.1. Classification (NCBI taxonomy): domain Eukaryota; kingdom Viridiplantae; phylum Streptophyta; class Magnoliopsida; order Apiales; family Apiaceae; genus Apium; species Apium graveolens. The sequence goes on from NW_027418019.1 coordinate 864, forward strand.
GGAGCTGAAACGAATGGAACTCGGTTTCCGAATAAACCTCATAAGGGGTAGTACACGAGGTCTGGAGCAAAAATTGAGGCGGCCCATTTTTTCGATTTCTTTTCATAATTTGTCCCTATGGATTTATGCATTTGCATTCGCGTCCATTCGGGGTCGTCCGGGAGTGAATCGGAGCTGAAACGAATGGAACTCGGTTTCTGAATAATCCTCGTAGGGGGGGTAGTACACGAGGTCCGGAGCAAAAATTGAGGCGGCCCATTTTTTTGATTTCTTTTCATAATTTTTCCCTATGGATTTATGAAATTGCATTCGCGTCCATTCGGGGTCGTTCGGAAGTGAATCGGAGCTGAAACGAATGGAACTCGGTTTCCGAATAATCCTCGTAGGGGGTAGTACACGAGGTCTGGAGCAAAAATTGAGGCGGCCCATTTTTTTCGATTTCTTTTCATAATTTGTCCCTATGGATTTATGCATTTGCATTCGCGTCCATTCGGGGTCGTCCGGTAGTAAATCGGAGCTGAAATGAATGGAACTCGGTTTTCGAATAAACCTCGTAAGGGGTAGTACACGAGGTCTGGAGAAAAAATTGAGGCGGTCCATTTTTTCGATTTCTTTTCATAATTTGTCCCCATGGATTTATGAAATTGCATTCGCGTCCATTTGGGGTCGTCTGGGAGTGAATCGGAGCTAAACGAATGGCACTCGGTTTCCGAATAATCCTCGTAGGGGTAGTACACGAGGTCTGGAGCAAAAATTGAGGCGGCCCATTTTTTTGATTTTTTTTCATAATTTGTCCCTATGGATTTATGAAATTGCATTCGCGTCCATTTGGGGTCATCCGAGAGTGAATCGGAGTTGAACGAATGGAACTCGATTTCCGAATAATCCTCGTAAGGGGTAGTACACGAGGTCTGGAGCAAAAATTGAGGTGGCCCATTTTTTTCGATTTCTTTTCATAATTTGTCCCTATGGATTTATGCATTTGCATTCGCGTCCATTCGGGGTCGTCGGGGAGTGAATCGGAGCTGAAACGAATGGAACTCGGTTTCCGAATAATCCTCGTAGGGGTAGTACACGAGGTCTGGAGCAAAAATTGAGGCGGCCCATTTTTTTCGATTTCTTTTCATAATTTGTCCCTATGGATTTATGAAATTGCATTCGCGTCCATTCGGGGTCATCTGGGAGTGAATCGGAGCTAAAACGAATGGAACTCGGTTTCCGAATAATCCTCGTAAGGGGTAGTACACGAGGTCTGGAGAAAAAATTGAGGGGGTCCATTTTTTCGATTTCTTTTCATAATTCGTCCCCATGGATTTATGAAATTGCATTCGCGTCCATTTGGGGTCGTCCGGGAGTGAATCGGAGCTGAAACGAATGGAACTCGGTTTCCGAGTAATCATCGCAGGGGGTAGTACACGAGGTTTGGAGCAAAATTTGAGGCGGCCCATTTTTTGGATTTCTTTTTATAATTTGCCCCTATGGATTTATAAAATTGCATTCGCGTCCATTCAGGGTCGTCCGGGAGTGAATCTGAGCTGAAACGAATAGAACTCCTTTTCCGAATAGTCCTCGTAGGGGGTAGTACACGAGGTCTGGAGGAAAAATTGAGGAGGCCCGTTTTTTCAAATTCTTTTCATAATTTTTCCATATGGATTTATGAAATTGCATTCGCGTCCATTCGGGGTCGTCCGGGAGTGAATCGGAGCTGAAACGAATGGAACTCGGTTTCCGAATAATCCTCGTAGGGGGTAGTACACGAGGTCTGGAGCAAAAATTGAGGCGGCCCATTTTTTTGATTTCTTTTTATAATTTGTCCCTATGGATTTATGAAATTGCATTCGCGTCCATTTGGGGTCATCCGGGAGTGAATCGGAGCTGAAACGAATGGAACTCGGTTTCCGAATAAACCTCGTAAGGGGTAGTACACGAGGTCTGGAGCAAAAATTGAGGCGGCCCATTTTTTCGATTTCTTTTCATAATTTGTCCCTATGGATTTATGCATTTGCATTCGCGTCCATTCGGGGTCGTCGGGGAGTGAATCGGAGCTGAAACGAATGGAACTCGGTTTCCGAATAATCCTCGTAGGGGGTAGTACACGAGGTCTGGAGCAAAAATTAAGGCGGCCCATTTTTTTCGATTTCTTTTCATAATTTGTCCCTATGGATTTATGAAATTGCATTCGCGTCCATTCGGGGTCATCCGGGAGTGGATCGGAGCTAAAACGAATGGAACTCGGTTTCCGAATAATCCTCGTAAGGGGTAGTACACGAGGTCTGGAGAAAAAATTGAGGCGGTCCATTTTTTCGATTTCTTTTCATAATTTGTCCCCATGGATTTATGAAATTGCATTCGCCTCCATTTGGGGTCGTCCGGGAGTGAATCGGAGCTGAAACGAATGGAACTCGGTTTCCGAGCCCATTTTTTCGATTTATTTTCATAATTTTTCCCTCTGAATTTATGAAATTGCATTCGCGTCCATTCGGGGTCGTCCGGAAGTGAATCGGAGCAGAAACGAATGGAACTCGGTTTTCGAATAATCCTCGTAGGGGGTAGTACACGAGGTCTGGAGTAAAAATTGAGGAGGCCCGTTTTTTCAATTTCTTTTCATAATTAGTCCCTATGGATTTATGAAATTGCATTCGCGTCCATTCAGGGTCGTCCGGGAGTGAATCTGAGTGAAACGAATGGAACTCCTTTTCCGAATAATCCTCGTAGGGGGTAGTACACGAGGTATGGAGCAAAAATTGAGGTGGCCCGTTTTTTCAATTTCTTTTCATAATTTGTCCCCATGGATTTATGAAATTGCATTCGCGTCCATTTGGGGTCATCCGGGAGTGAATCGGAGCTGAAATGAATGGAACTCGGTTTTCGAATAAACCTCGTAAGGGGTAGTACACGAGGTCTGGAGCAAAAATTGAGGCGGCCCATTTTTTTCGATTTCTTTTCATAATTTGTCCCTATGGATTTATGCATTTGCATTCGCGTCCATTCGGGGTCGTCCGGTAGTAAATCGGAGCTGAAACGAATGGAACTCGGTTTCCGAATAATCCTCGTAGGGGGTAGTACACGAGATCTGGAGTAAAAATTGAGGCGGCCCATTTTTTCGATTTCTTTTCATAATTTTTCCCTATGGATTTATGAAATTGCATTCGCGTCCATTCGGGGTCGTTCGGAAGTGAATCGGAGCTGAAACGAATGGAACTCGATTTCCGAATAATCCTCGTAGGGGGTAGTACACGAGGTATGGAGCAAACATTAAGGTGGCCCATTTTTTCGATTTCTTTTCATAATTTTTCCCAATGGATTTATGAAATTGCATTCGCGTCCATTCGGGGTCGTCCGGGAGTGAATCGGAGCTGAAACGAATGGAACTCGGTTTTCGAATAATCCTTGTAGGGGGTAGTACACGAGGTATGGAGCAAAAATTGAGGCAGCCCATTTTTTCGATTTCTTTTCATAATTTGTCCCTATGGATTTATGAAATTGCATTCGCGTCCATTCGTGGTCATCCGGGAGTGAATCGGAGCTGAAACGAATGAAACTCGGTTCCGAATAATCCTCGTAGGGGGTAGTACACGAGGTTTGGAGCAAAAATTGAGGCGGCCCATTTTTTTGATTTCTTTTCATAATTTTTCCCTATGGATTTATGAAATTGCATTCGCGTCCATTCGGGGTCGTTCGGAAGTGAATCGGAGCTGAAACGAATGGAACTCGGTTTCCGAATAATCCTCGTAGGGGGTAGTACACGAGGTCTGGAGCAAAAATTGAGGCGGCCCATTTTTTTCGATTTCTTTTCATAATTTGTCCCTATGGATTTATGCATTTGCATTCGCGTCCATTCGGGGTCGTCCGGTAGTAAATCGGAGCTGAAATGAATGGAACTCGGTTTTCGAATAAACCTCGTAAGGGGTAGTACACGAGGTCTGGAGAAAAAATTGAGGCGGTCCATTTTTTCGATTTCTTTTCATAATTTGTCCCCATGGATTTATGAAATTGCATTCGCGTCCATTTGGGGTCGTCTGGGAGTGAATCGGAGCTAAAACGAATGGCACTCGGTTTCCGAATAATCCTCGTAGGGGTAGTACACGAGGTCTGGAGCAAAAATTGAGGCGGCCCATTTTTTTGATTTTTTTTCATAATTTGTCCCTATGGATTTATGAAATTGCATTCGCGTCCATTTGGGGTCATCCGAGAGTGAATCGGAGTTGAAACGAATGGAACTCGATTTCCGAATAATCCTCGTAAGGGGTAGTACACGAGGTCTGGAGCAAAAATTGAGGTGGCCCATTTTTTCGATTTCTTTTCATAATTTGTCCCTATGGATTTATGCATTTGCATTCGCGTCCATTCGGGGTCGTCGGGGAGTGAATCGGAGCTGAAACGAATGGAACTCGGTTTCCGAATAATCCTCGTAGGGGTAGTACACGAGGTCTGGAGCAAAAATTGAGGCGGCCCATTTTTTCGATTTCTTTTCATAATTTGTCCCTATGGATTTATGAAATTGCATTCGCGTCCATTCGGGGTCATCTGAGAGTGAATCGGAGCTAAAACGAATGGAACTCGGTTTCCGAATAATCCTCGTAAGGGGTAGTACACGAGGTCTGGAGAAAAAATTGAGGGGGTCCATTTTTTCGATTTCTTTTCATAATTCGTCCCCATGGATTTATGAAATTGCATTCGCGTCCATTTGGGGTCGTCCGGGAGTGAATCGGAGCTGAAACGAATGGAACTCGGTTTCCGAGTAATCATCGCAGGGGGTAGTACACGAGGTTTGGAGCAAAATTTGAGGCGGCCCATTTTTTGGATTTCTTTTTATAATTTGCCCCTATGGATTTATAAAATTGCATTCGCGTCCATTCAGGGTCGTCCGGGAGTGAATCTGAGCTGAAACGAATAGAACTCCTTTTCCGAATAGTCCTCGTAGGGGGTAGTACACGAGGTCTGGAGGAAAAATTGAGGAGGCCCGTTTTTTCAAATTCTTTTCATAATTTTTCCATATGGATTTATGAAATTGCATTCGCGTCCATTCGGGGTCGTCCGGGAGTGAATCGGAGCTGAAACGAATGGAACTCGGTTTCCGAATAATCCTCGTAGGGGGTAGTACACGAGGTCTGGAGCAAAAATTGAGGCGGCCCATTTTTTTGATTTCTTTTTATAATTTGTCCCTATGGATTTATGAAATTGCATTCGCGTCCATTTGGGGTCATCCGGGAGTGAATCGGAGCTGAAACGAATGGAACTCGGTTTCCGAATAAACCTCGTAAGGGGTAGTACACGAGGTCTGGAGCAAAAATTGAGGCGGCCCATTTTTTCGATTTCTTTTCATAATTTGTCCCTATGGATTTATGCATTTGCATTCGCGTCCATTCGGGGTCGTCGGGGAGTGAATCGGAGCTGAAACGAATGGAACTCGGTTTCCGAATAATCCTCGTAGGGGGTAGTACACGAGGTCTGGAGCAAAAATTAAGGCGGCCCATTTTTTCGATTTCTTTTCATAATTTGTCCCTATGGATTTATGAAATTGCATTCGCGTCCATTCGGGGTCATCCGGGAGTGGATCGGAGCTAAAACGAATGGAACTCGGTTTCCGAATAATCCTCGTAAGGGGTAGTACACGAGGTCTGGAGAAAAAATTGAGGCGGTCCATTTTTTCGATTTCTTTTCATAATTTGTCCCCATGGATTTATGAAATTGCATTCGCCTCCATTTGGGGTCGTCCGGGAGTGAATCGGAGCTGAAACGAATGGAACTCGGTTTCCGAGCCCATTTTTTCGATTTATTTTCATAATTTTTCCCTCTGAATTTATGAAATTGCATTCGCGTCCATTCGGGGTCGTCCGGAAGTGAATCGGAGCAGAAACGAATGGAACTCGGTTTTCGAATAATCCTCGTAGGGGGTAGTACACGAGGTCTGGAGTAAAAATTGAGGAGGCCCGTTTTTTCAATTTCTTTTCATAATTAGTCCCTATGGATTTATGAAATTGCATTCGCGTCCATTCAGGGTCGTCCGGGAGTGAATCTGAGTGAAACGAATGGAACTCCTTTTCCGAATAATCCTCGTAGGGGGTAGTACACGAGGTATGGAGCAAAAATTGAGGTGGCCCGTTTTTTCAATTTCTTTTCATAATTTGTCCCCATGGATTTATGAAATTGCATTCGCGTCCATTTGGGGTCATCCGGGAGTGAATCGGAGCTGAAATGAATGGAACTCGGTTTTCGAATAAACCTCGTAAGGGGTAGTACACGAGGTCTGGAGCAAAAATTGAGGCGGCCCATTTTTTTCGATTTCTTTTCATAATTTGTCCCTATGGATTTATGCATTTGCATTCGCGTCCATTCGGGGTCGTCCGGTAGTAAATCGGAGCTGAAACGAATGGAACTCGGTTTCCGAATAATCCTCGTAGGGGGTAGTACACGAGATCTGGAGTAAAAATTGAGGCGGCCCATTTTTTCGATTTCTTTTCATAATTTTTCCCTATGGATTTATGAAATTGCATTCGCGTCCATTCGGGGTCGTTCGGAAGTGAATCGGAGCTGAAACGAATGGAACTCGATTTCCGAATAATCCTCGTAGGGGGTAGTACACGAGGTATGGAGCAAACATTAAGGTGGCCCATTTTTTTCGATTTCTTTTCATAATTTTTCCCAATGGATTTATGAAATTGCATTCGCGTCCATTCGGGGTCGTCCGGGAGTGAATCGGAGCTGAAACGAATGGAACTCGGTTTTCGAATAATCCTTGTAGGGGGTAGTACACGAGGTATGGAGCAAAAATTGAGGCAGCCCATTTTTTCGATTTCTTTTCATAATTTGTCCCTATGGATTTATGAAATTGCATTCGCGTCCATTCGTGGTCATCCGGGAGTGAATCGGAGCTGAAACGAATGAAACTCGGTTCCGAATAATCCTCGTAGGGGGTAGTACACGAGGTTTGGAAAAAAAATTGAGGCGGCCCATTTTTTGGAATTTTTTTCATAATTTGTCCCTATGGATTTATGAAATTGCATTCGCGTCCATTCGGGGTCGTTCGGGAGTGAATCGGAGCTGAAACGAATGGAACTCCGTTTTCGAATAATCCTCGTAGGGGGTAGTACACGAGGTCTGGAGGAAAAATTGAGGTGGCCCATTTTTTCGATTTCTTTTCATAATTTGTACCTATGGATTTATGAAATTGCATTCGCGTCCATTTGGGGTTATCCAGGAGTGAATCGGACCTGAAACGAATGGAACTCGGTTTTCGAATAATCCTCGTAGGGGTAGTACACTAGGTCTGGAGCAAAAATTGAGGCGGCCCATTTTTTCGTTTTTTTTTCATAATTGTCCCTATGGATTTATGAAATTGCATTCGCGTCCATTTGGGGTCATCCGAGAGTGAATCGGAGTTGAAACGAATGGAACTCGGTTTTCGAATAATCCTCGTAAGGGGTAGTACACGAGGTCTGGAGCAAAAATTGAGGCGGCCTATTTTTTCGATTTCTTTTCATAATTTGTCCCTATGGATTTATGCATTTGCATTCGCGTCCATTCGGGGTTGTCCGGGAGTGAATCGGAGCTGAAACAAATGGAACTCGGTTTCCAAATAATTCTCGTAGGGGGTAGTACACGAGGTCTGGAGCAAAAATTGAGGCGGCCCATTTTTTCGATTTCTTTTCATAATTTGTCCCTATGGATTTATGCATTTGCATTCGCGTCCATTCGGGGTCGTCCGGGAGTGAATCGGAGCTGAAACGAATGGAACTTGGTTTCCGAATAATTCTCGTAGGGGGTAGTACACGAGGTCTGGAGCAAAAATTGAGGTGGCCCATTTTTTCGATTTCTTTTCATAATTTGTCCCTATGGATTTATGAAATTGCATTCGCGTCCATTTGGGGTTATCCAGCAGTGAATCGGAGCTGAAACGAATGGAACTCGGTTTCCGAATAATCCCCGTAAGGGGCAGTACACGAGGTCCGGAGCAAAAATTGTGGCGGCCCATTTTTTCGATTTCTTTTCATAATTTGTCCCTATGGATTTATGCATTTGCATTCGCGTCCATTCGGGGTCGTCCGGGAGTGAATCGGAGCTGAAAAGAATGGAACTCGGTTTCCGAATGATCCTCCTAGGGGGTAGTACACGAGGTATGGAGCAAACATTAAGGTGGCCCGTTTTTTCGATTTCTTTTCATAATTTGTCCCTATGGATTTATGAAATTGCATTCGCGTCCATTCGGGGTCGTCCGGGAGTGAATCGGAGCTAAAACGAATGGAACTCGGTTTTCGAATAATCCTCGTAACGGTTGTACACGAGGTATGGATCAAAAATTGAGGCGGCCCGTTTTTCATTTCTTTTCATAATTTGTCCCTATGGATTTATGAAATTGCATTCGCGTCCATTCGGGGTCGTCCGGAAGTGAATCGGAGCTGAAACGAATGAAACTCGGTTTCCGAATAATCCTCGTAAGGGGTAGTACACGAGATCTGGAGCAAAAATTGAGGCAGCCCATTTTTTCGATTTATTTTCATAATTTTTCCCTATGGATTTATGAAATTGCATTCGCATCCATTCAGGGTCGTCCGGAAGTGAATCGGAGCAGAAACGAATGGAACTCGGTTTTCGAATTATCCTCGTAGGGGGTAGTACACGAGGTCTGGAGTAAAAATTGAGGAGGCCCGTTTTTTCAATTTCTTCTCATAATTATTCCCTATGGATTTATGAAATTGAATTCGCGTCCATTCGGGGTCGTCCGGGAGTGAATCGGAGCTGAAACGAATGGAACTCGGTTTCCGAATAATCCTCGTAGGGGTTAGTACACGAGGTCTGGAGCAAAATTTGAGGCGTCCCTTTTTTTTGATTTCTTTTCATAATTTGTCCCTATGGATTTATGAAATTGCATTCGCGTCCATTCAGGGTCGTCCGGGAGTGAATCGGAGCTTAAACGAATGGAACTCGGTTTCCGAATAATCCTCGTAGGGGGTAGTACACGAGGTCTGGAGCAAAAATTGAGGTGGCCCATTTTTTCGATTTCTTTTCATAATTTGTACCTATGGATTTATGAAATTGCATTCGCGTCCATTGGGGGTTATCCAGGAGTGAATCGGACCTGAAACGAATGGAACTCGATTTCCAAATAATCCTCGTAGGGGTAGTACACTAGGTTTGGAGCAAAAATTGAGGCGGCCCATTTTTTTGTTTTTTTTCATAATTGTCCCTATGGATTTATGAAATTGCATTCGCGTCCATTTGGGGTCATCCGAGAGTGAATCGGAGTTGAAACGAATGGAACTCGGTTTTCGAATAATCCTCGTAAGGGGTAGTACACGAGGTCTGGAGCAAAAATTGAGGGGCCCATTTTTTTTATTTCTTTTCATAATTTGTCCCTATGGATTTATGAAATTGCATTCGCGTCCATTCGGGGTCGTCCGGGAGTGAATCGGAGCTGAAAGGAATGGAACTCGGTTTCCGGATAATCCTCGTAGGGGGTAGTACACGAGGTCTGGAGCAAAAATTGAGGCGGCCCAGTTTTTTCGATTTCTTTCCATAATTTGTCCCTATGGATTTATGAAATTGCATTCGTGTCCATTCGGGGTCGTCCGGGAGTGAATCGGAGCTGAAAGGAATGGAACTCGGTTTCCGGATAATCCTCGTAGGGGGTAGTACACGAGGTCTGGAGCAAAAATTGAGGCGGCCCGTTTTTTCGATTTCTTTCATAATTTGTCCCTATGGATTTATGAAATTGCATTCGCGTCCATTCGGGGTCGTCCGGGAGTGAATCGGAGCTGAAACGAATGGAACTCGGTTTCCGGATAATCCTCGTAGGGGGTAGTACACGAGGTCTGGAGCAAAATTGAGGCGGCCCGTTTTTTCGATTTCTTTTTATAATTTGTCCCTATGGATTTATGAAATTGCATTCGCGTCCATTCGGGGTCATCCGGGAGTGAATCGGAGCTGAAATGAATGAAACTCGGTTCCGAATAATCCTCGTAGGGGGTAGTACACGAGGTTTGGAGAAAAAATTGAGGCGGCCCATTTTTTGGAATTTTTTTCATAATTTGTCCCTATCGATTTATGAAATTGCATTCGCGTCCATTCGGGGTCGTTCGGGAGTGAATCGGAGCTGAAATGAATGGAACTCCGTTTCCGAATAATCCTCGTAGGGGGTAGTACACGAGGTCTGGAGCAAAAATTGAGGTGGCCCATTTTTTCGATTTCTTTTCATAATTTGTACCTATGGATTTATGAAATTGCATTCTCGTCCATTTGGGGTTATCCAGGAGTGAATCGGAGCTTAAATGAATGGAACTCGGTGTCCGAATAATCCTCGTAGGGGTAGTACACTAGGTCTGGAGCAAAAATTGAGGCGACCCATTTTTTCAATTTTTTTTCATAATTTGTCCCTATGGATCTATGAAATTGCATTCGCGTCCATTTGGGGTCATCCGAGAGTGAATCGGAGTTGAAACGAATGGAACTCGGTTTTCGAATAATCCTCGTAAGGGGTAGTACACGAGGTCTGGAGCAAAAATTGAGACGGCCCATTTTTTCGATTTCTCGGAGCTGAAATGAATGGAACTCCGTTTCCGAATAATCCTCGTAGGGGGTAGTACACGAGGTCTGGAGCAAAAATTGAGGTGGCCCATTTTTTCGATTTCTTTTCATAATTTGTACCTATGGATTTATGCATTTACATTCGCGTCCATTCGGGGTCGTCCGGGAGTGAATTGGAGCTAAAACGAATGGACCTCGATTTCCGAATAATCCTCGTAGGGGGTAGTACACGAGATCTGGAGCAAAAATTGAGGCGACCCATTTTTTGGATTTCTTTTCATAATTTGTCCCTATGGATTTATGAAATTGCATTCGTGTCCATTCGGGGTCGTCCGAGAGTGAATCGGAGCTGAAACGAATGGAAATCGATTTCCGAATAATCCTCGTAGGGGGTAGTACACGAGGTCTGGAGCAAAATTTGAGGCGGCCCATTTTTTGGATTTCTTTTCATAATTTGTCCCTATTGATTTATGAAATTGCATTCGCGTCCATTCGGGGTCGTCCGGGAGTGAATCGGAGCTGAAACGAATGGAACTCAGTTTTCGAATAATCCTCGTAGGGGGTAGTACACGAGGTATGGAGCAAATATTGAGGCGGCCCGTTTTTTCGATTTCTTTTTATAATTTGTCCCTATGGATTTATGAAATTGCATTCGCGTCCATTCGGGGTCATCCGGGAGTGAATCGGAGCTGAAATGAATGAAACTCGGTTCCGAATAATCCTCGTAGGGGTAGTACACGAGGTTTGGAGAAAAAATTGAGGCGGCCCATTTTTTGGAATTTTTTTCATAATTTGTCCCTATGGATTTATGAAATTGCATTCGCGTCCATTCGGGGTCGTTCGGGAGTGAATCGGAGCTGAAATGAATGGAACTCCGTTTCCGAATAATCCTCGTAGGGGGTAGTACACGAGGTCTGGAGCAAAAATTGATGTGGCCCATTTTTTCGATTTCTTTTCATAATTTGTACCTATGGATTTATGAAATTGCATTCGCGTCCATTTGGGGTTATCCAGGAGTGAATCGGAGCTGAAATGAATGGAACTCGGTGTCCGAATAATCCTCGTAGGGGTAGTACACTAGGTCTGGAGCAAAAATTGAGGCGACCCATTTTTTCGATTTTTTTTCATAATTTGTCCCTATGGATCTATGAAATTGCATTCGCGTCCATTTGGGGTCATCCGAGAGTGAATCGGAGTTGAAACGAATGGAACTCGGTTTTCGAATAATCCTCGTAAGGGGTAGTACACGAGGTCTGGAGCAAAAATTGAGACGGCCCATTTTTTCGATTTCTCGGAGCTGAAATGAATGGAGCTCCGTTTCCGAATAATCCTCGTAGGGGGTAGTACACGAGGTCTGGAGCAAAAATTGAGGTGGCCCATTTTTTCGATTTCTTTTCATAATTTGTACCTATGGATTTATGCATTTACATTCGCGTCCATTCGGGGTCGTCCGGGAGTGAATTGGATCTAAAACGAATGAAACTCGATTTTCGAATAATCCTCGTAGGGGGTAGTACACGAGATCTGGAGCAAAAATTGAGGCGACCCATTTTTTGGATTTCTTTTCATAATTTGTCCCTATGGATTTATGAAATTGCATTCGTGTCCATTCGGGGTCGTCCGAGAGTGAATCGGAGCTGAAACGAATGGAAATCGATTTCCGAATAATCCTCGTAGGGGGTAGTACACGAGGTCTGGAGCAAAATTTGAGGCGGCCCATTTTTTGGATTTCTTTTCATAATTTGTCCCTATGGATTTATGAAATTGCATTCGCGTCCATTCGGGGTTGTCCGGGAGTGAATCGGAGCTGAAACGAATGGAACTCAGTTTTCGAATAATCCTCGTAGGGGGTAGTACACGAGGTATGGAGCAAATATTGAGGCGGCCCGTTTTTTCGATTTCTTTTTATAATTTGTCCCTATGGATTTATGAAATTGCATTCGCGTCCATTCGGGGTCATCCGGGAGTGAATCGGAGCTGAAATGAATGAACTCGGTTCCGAATAATCCTCGTAGGGGGTAGTACACGAGGTTTGGAGAAAAAATTGAGGCGGCCCATTTTTTGGAATTTTTTTCATAATTTGTCCCTATGGATTTATGAAATTGCATTCGCGTCCATTCGGGGTCGTTCGGGAGTGAATCGGAGCTGAAATGAATGGAACTCCGGTTTCCGAATAATCCTCGTAGGGGGTAGTACACGAGGTCTGGAGCAAAAATTGATGTGGCCCATTTTTTCGATTTCTTTCATAATTTGTACCTATGGATTTATGAAATTGCATTCGCGTCCATTTGGGGTTATCCAGGAGTGAATCGGAGCTGAAATGAATGGAACTCGGTGTCCGAATAATCCTCGTAGGGGTAGTACACTAGGTCTGGAGCAAAAATTGAGGCGACCCATTTTTTCGATTTTTTTTCATAATTTGTCCCTATGGATCTATGAAATTGCATTCGCGTCCATTTGGGGTCATCCGAGAGTGAATCGGAGTTGAAACGAATGGAACTCGGTTTTCGAATAATCCTCGTAAGGGGTAGTACACGAGGTCTGGAGCAAAAATTGAGACGGCCCATTTTTTCGATTTCTCGGAGCTGAAATGAATGGAACTCCGTTTCCGAATAATCCTCGTAGGGGGTAGTACACGAGCTCTGGAGCAAAAATTGAGGTGGCCCATTTTTTCGATTTCTTTTCATAATTTGTACCTATGGATTTATGCATTTGCATTCGCGTCCATTCGGGGTCGTCCGGGAGTGAATTGGAGCTAAAACGAATGGAACTCGATTTCCGAATAATCCTCGTAGGGGGTAGTACACGAGATCTGGAGCAAAAATTGAGGCGACCCATTTTTTAGATTTCTTTTCATAATTTGTCCCTATGGATTTATGAAATTGCATTCGTGTCCATTCGGGGTCGTCCGAGAGTGAATCGGAGCTGAAACGAATGGAAATCGATTTCCGAATAATCCTCGTAGGGGGTAGTACACGAGGTCTGGAGCAAAATTTGAGGCGGCCCATTTTTTGGATTTCTTTTCATAATTTGTCCCTATGGATTTATGAAATTGCATTCGCGTCCATTCGGGGTCGTCCGGGAGTGAATCGGTGCTGAAACGAATGGAACTCAGTTTTCGAATAATCCTCGTAGGGGGTTGTTATGGATTAAAACTAATATATATAATTGCTGTATTTAATACTAAGGAACGTGAGCTTCGAGGCTCGATTTGACTGCTCTTGTGTTTCGTGACTCAATCTGCCTTAACAAGATGCCTACGTACCTTGCTGATTGCCAAGGATCAAGTCAAAAAACGTAGTTCTGATTGGTGGGGGTGAGACCCCTTATATAGATGTGGGAGTCCTTGAATTGGACTTGGTATAGGAGACTTGGTGGATAAGCCTCTGAATTAGGATAGACTTAGGAGTCCTAGGAAGTAGGAAGCTGATTCCTTATCCTTTTTAGGTCCCCTTGAGGCTAATCTCTAAGGATTTATATCCTCATCGGGACTCTTTTCAACATCTGATTTCTCCCTTATTAATTAATTACGAAATTAATTAATAATCAGGGCTTTTTGGGCCTTTTTTATTCCACCAGGCCTGATCTGGTCCGTCAGACTTAACCTTTCTGGTCTGAATATTATACATCTTATTATTGGGCCTATCAGCCCATTAATTATAAAATCAGGACTTATTTATCCCTATCATTTGCCCCCCAACTTTTGGGAAACATTGATTCGGTTTCGCAGAAGTTATTCGTTCCCTTTCAGGGTTTTGTTTTTGCGTAAAGTGTGGAGCGACCTACACATTTACAATGAATCTTCCTTTTATTCAGAAATTATCTTAATTTCCAGGAATTTCTCCCTAATTTTCTGGGATTTTTCCCTTAATTTCTGGGATTTATTCTAATTTTTCTGGATTTTTCCCTTAATTTCCGGGATTTATCCTAATTTTTCTGGATTTTTCCCTTAATTTCTGGGATTTATCCTAATTTTCTGGATTTTTCCCTTAATTTCTGGGATTTATCCTAATTTTCTGGATTTTTCCCTTAATTTCTGGGATTTATCCTAATTTTCTGGATTTTTCCCTTAATTTCTGGGATTTATCCTAATTTTTCTGGATTTTTCCCTTAATTTCTGGGATTTATCCTAATTTTCTGGATTTTTCCCTTAATTTCTGGGATTTATCCTAATTTTTCTGGATTTTTCCCTTAATTTCTGGGATTTATCCTAATTTTTCTGGATTTATTCCTTATTTCTGAAAATATTAATATTTTTCAGAAATTATTTAAGGAATTTCCTTATTATTATTATATATTTTTATTTTATTTTTATTTTCCAGGATTTTTCTTCCTTCTCTCTTTTTTTTTTTTTTTTTTTTTTTTTTTTTAATGCAGATTTCGACCAGGAATCCATTCGGCCAGGATCCTGGTCGAATTAACCTTCAGTATGCCCTGGTCGATTGAATTTCGAGCAGGTTCTATTCGATCAGGAATCCTGGTCGAATTTCGGCCAGGATTTTCACCCCTTCCTTTTTTTTTTTTTTTTTTTTTTTTTTTTTACAATTTTCGACCAGAAATTTTTCGACCAGGATTTTTGTCCCTTTCGGTCAGGAGTCCTGCTTTTTGACCGAATTAACCTTCATTTGTTGCCCAGGTCGATGCAAATTCGGGCAGGGCTCATTCGACCAGGATTTTATTTGGTTTCCTGGTCGACCGGGTCAAAAACATTCTGCCATTCTTGATCGAATAAAACAGCTATTTTCCCTTTTTCGACCAGAAAATTTTTTGGTCAAGGTTTGAGGTCAGAATTCTTTGTTTTGACCGAATTAGCCGCCTTTCTTGCCTTGGTCGAAGCTATTTCGAGCAGGATTGTTTCGACCAGGGTTTTCAGTTGATTTCTAGTCGAATGAGTCTCAATTCAGGTCGAATTAAGCTTATTTTTCAGCCCTGATCGACAAGATTTCGACCTCAGGAGTTTTGATCAGGATTCCTTTGTGTTTCCTGGTCGAATTGGTCTGTAATCTATTAATTTCTTGCATATTTCTATGATTTGGGCCCTTATCCTGGGCTGTATTCTTTTGAGCTCATTTTAACTGGGCTTATCCTCTTACTGGGCTTCATAGGCCTATTTCTTAAATCTGGGCCTTATTTGTCAACTAATTGGGCCCTCTTTCTGGGCTTTCTTGGACTGGGCCTCTATCATGCTTTAATTCCAAAGCCCGTTCAAACTTGGGTTGGGCTTGAACTCTTAAGCCTGACTTCCAGAATATTCTGGAATCTTCCATATCATTCCAGATTTTTCCATATTTTCTAAGACTTTTCTAAGACTTTTCTAAAATATTCTGGAACATTCCAGATCCTTCCATTTTTGGGCCCATATGGGCTTTTTTGAGGCCCAAATCCCCTTCTTTTTGGCTATAAAGAGGTGGGATGATAGTGTGATTCCTCACACCTCTCATTTCATTTCTTCAATCATCCAACAAATTTCTTCTCATCCTTCCTCCAACTTTCTAGCCTTTCCTCTCTCAAATCCCTCCTTTAGTTTTCCAACCTCTCCTTCAGGCTTTTTCTAGCTTTCTAATGGCTGACAAGAATTCCGAGAGGGCGGCAAAGATAGCCTCGGCTTCAAAACGAGGTAAGGATATCGATATTCGTTCTTCATATATGTCTTTGATCGATATGATTAACACTAGGGGGGATGAATATCCTTCCACTGCACATCTCGACTCCTTTAATCACTGTAATACTTGGCATAACATAGATTTCAATAAACTAAATGCTCGTTATAACGTCCCTCCCCCCTTTAGACTAGTTCCAGTCTCTGGTGGTGACCGTACTTGCCACTGGAGGCCTGATACTCTCTTCATCTACACCGACGCCCTTAATGCTGGGCTTAGGTTCCCTTTCCATCCTTTTATCCCTCATCTTTTGGCTGACTTACAAATCAACCCGTGTCAGCTTCCTCCAAACGCCTGGAGGAATATTCTATGTTTTATGGTTTGTTGTCTTAGGGAGGGCTTTCCTCTTTCTGTAGCCGTTTTTAGGAAAGTCTTTCAATGTTACAATAGTTCTTCCAATATTTGTGGCTGGGTTTATGTCAAACAAAGGCCCAAAAGCAAACATATCTTTAATAGCGCCTCTATTCCTGATAATAATCCAAATTGGAGGAATAGTTTCGTTGGGTTACGTTGGGAGAATGGCGACTGGGGCACGCTCTTTCGATCTTCCTTCGGGAAGGTCAGTGATGGTAGCCTCAAATCCATTCACTTAACTCCTGAAGAAACTATCATTTACAATGGGCTCACTCAGGATGATGGCACCACCACCAGCTGGACTCTTTTAGAAGAGTTTTCCCTGATTCATGTGGGACTATCCTCTGTTTCTCAACAGGGTATTTCTCTTCCCTCCTCAATTTTTCTTTATTTCACGCATTATTAACATCACTTATTTTGTCTTTTGCTTTGTTTCAGCTGCTAAGGAGATTAACGAGGACAATGTCCCCTTGGTCGAGGAAACAGCTAGGATGAAGAAAGCTCGGTTAGCAGGCCTAGACACCCGAGGAAAGGCGACAGAGCCTATCTTCTTGAGAAAGCACAAGGAGCCTATGGGGGAGGCTTCAACTGAAGGAGCCGAGGGCCATAATGCTCCTATCACTGCTGCTGCCCCTGCTGCTGCTGCTACAGGCGCCTTTCAGCCTCTCTGGGGATTCCGCCGAGGGGATACCGTGGTTGGTTCCACGAAGCATGCTTGGGATTGGTCCTACCATAGCGTGACTCCAAAGGACTTTACTGATGTGGTGGCCACCCCTGATCCTTGAGAGGATTAAGCTCATGGGAGCCCAATCTCTGGCTTCGGTATGCCTTCTCTTTTTTAAACTTATTTCTTGTTCTTGTAGCACTTTCTTGCCTTATACTTTGTTAATTGTTTTGTTTCAGTCTAACGCCTACTTTCAAGGCGCTGTGAGGCAAGCCGAATCATGGAAGCGGGCTTCTGATAAGGCCGATAATGCCCTCAGGAGGCAGCAGAAGAAGTATGCTACCCTGGAGAAGAAGCTCAAGCGCAAGGAGGAAGAACTCGGAGAGTCTAACGCCGAGCTGGTGGTACTTCGGGCGGATAAGGATAAGGCTATAGACAACTATCTGGACTCGGAGGAGTTTGCCCAATCTATGAGGATTAGGGATGATTCAGTCTTTCCCGAGTTTTTTAGGACTGGTTGGGACACGGCCCTTGGGACCGTGAACGAGGCTTGTCCTGATATTAACCCGGCGGACTATATCTGTCCTGATGACGAGGCTTTGCTACAGAGGTTTCGTACCCGAGTAGTTGTCTCAGACCATGTTCCTCAGGATCCACTCCTTCCTCCTCCCGAGTCTTCTTCCAGACCTGCTGAGGACGACAGCTCTTCCTCCTCCTCCGAGACGACAGAGACATCCAGCGAGAGTGGAGAGGACGATGATATGGATGCCGAGGGTACTTCAGCTCCTTAGAGCTTTTTCAGCCCTGCGTGGCTTTTTTTATTTTCGAGACTTTATTTATCAAAATTTTGTAACATCTATCAGATCTATCTCATTTATCACCTTTTATGCTTGCATCCATGCATTTGATTTTTATTTGTTAGGCCACAAACATACTTTGAAGAACTTATGAATTTCATAAAATTGTCTGGGATTCGTCCCTTACACAAGTCTTAATAAATTTCGTAATAAAACTAAAACATATAAATCCTAAGCAAGCAAAGCTTCAAGGTGCTTTTCAACCTACTCGCCATCCTGACGAGTGAGAATCGTACTTCGACCATCTCACACGTAGTAAACCTTCAGGTTTTGTGCGTGCCAGGTTCTCGGGACTTCAAAACCATCCATAGTCTCCAGCTTGTAGGTTCCTCTACCCTGAACGCTCTTGACTCTATACGGCCCTTCCCAATTTGGGGCAAGCTTTCCTTTCTGTCCGACACCAGAAGCCTCTATTTTTCTCAAGACTAGGTCACCTTGTTTGAAAAACCTCTCTTTAACCCTTAGGTTGTAGTAGAATGAAGCCTTTTTCTGATATTCTACTATCTTTGCGTGTGCTTTATCTCGCACTTCATCGATTAAATCCAGGGCTAACTTCTGCCCTTCCTCATTTTCTTTTTCATCAAAAGCCTGAATCCTTGGAGAAGAATGTGATATCTCCACGGGAACTACTGCTTCCGCCCCATATGCCAACATGAAAGGAGTTGCATTTGTCGTGACTCTACAGGTAGTCCTATAGGCCCACAATATGGGAAGTATCTCGTCCACCCAATTATTTCTTGACTTCTCGATCCTCTTCTTTAATCCATCCAGGATTATCCGATTTGCTACCTCCGCTTGCCCATTGGCTTGCGGGTGAGCCACAGAGGTGAATCGTAACTCAATTTCATTTTCTTCACAATACTTCTTGAATTCCTCATTGTTGAATTGCAGTTCCATTGTCAGTGACGAGGATACGGGGAATTCCATATCGGCACATAATGTTTTCCCACAGGAATTGTGCAACCTGCTTAGTTGTGATTTTGGCCAAAGGTTTGGCTTCGATCCACTTGGTGAAATAATCAATGGCTACAATCAGAAATTTCCTTTGTGCCAGTGGCCATAGGAAAAGGCCCTAGAATATCCATCCCCCACATGGCAAAGGGAATAGGTGAGTTGATAGAGGTCAGCATCTCGGGGGGTTGTCTAACAATTGGTGCATGCTTTTGACAGCGGTCACACTTCTTCACATATTCTTTGGCATCAGCCATCATTTTTGGCCAATAAAAGCCTAAACGGGTTAACTTATGAGCCAAGGCCCTGCCCCCCAAGTGCTGCCCGCAAATGCCTTCATGCACTTCCTCAAGAGCCAAGCGTGCCTCATCGGGCCTGAGACACCTCAAGTAAGGAACCACGAAAGATCTTTTATATAGAATCCCATCTATCAAAGAGTACCTTAGTGCTCGAACAGTTAACTTCCGTGCCTCAATTGTATCGCTTGGCAACCAACCGGTCTGAATGTGAGCCTTGATGGGATCAATCCATGACGTCCCCAAGCCTACGGGAGCCACAAGCTTAACATCTATGCTTCGTGTCTTCAAAACACGGAAGTACACACTTCCTGAACTTTCTTCAATCTCAGATGAAGCAAACTTTGATAGCGCATCTGCTTTAGCATTTTCTTCCCTTGGAATGTGTTCAACATGGCATTCATTAAATTGGGTCATCACAGCCCTTACTAGGCGAACATACTTTGCCATCGTATCATCCCTTGCTTCAAATTCTCCCTTTACCTGGGATATGATCAACTTCGAGTCTCCACGGACCTTTAAGTTTTTGACTCTAAGTGTCCCAGCTAGACCAAGGCCAGCAATCAGGGCTTCATACTCTGCCTCATTGTTTGTGGTTGGGAAGTCTAGCTTCATGGCATACTCAATTAAGAATCCATCAGGGCTTTGCAAAACCAACCCTGCTCCACTGGAATTTGTTTTTGATGCTCCATCAAAATAGAGAACCCAATATTCTTTCTCCTTGTCCCCATTGTCGACTCCCTTGTCTTGAGGTATGGTATCTTCCTGCCCCCCGACTTCTTGGTTGGGTATGGTACATTCCACCACGAAGTCAGCTAGTGCCTGGGCTTTTATGGCCATACGTGGCTTATACTTGAGATCGAACTCTCCCAACTCTATTGCCCACTTAATCAGTCTCCCACTTGCCTTGGGACTGTGAATGATATTTCTCAGTGGCTGATTTGTTAGCACTTCAATTTGGTGAGCTTGAAAATAAGGACGCAGCTTTCTTGAAGCCATTACCAAGGCTAAAGCGAATTTCTCAATGGCTGAATAATTCAACTCAGCACCATGCAAAATTTTGCTGACATAGTATACGGGTTTCTGGACTTTCAGTTCCTCCTTAACCAACACCTGCGCTCAAGGCGCTTTCTGAAACAGCCAAGTACAAGAATAAAACTTCACCCAGAACTGGCTTGGCCAACAACGGGGCCTGGCCCATATACTTCTTTAACTCTTCAAATGCCTTCTGATTTTCCTCACTCCATACAAAGTCTTTAATGTTCTTTAATGACTTGAAGAATGACAAGCACTTGTCTCCTGACTTGGAGATGAATCGTCCTAGCGCAGCAACCCTTCCTGTGAGTTTCTGAACATCCTTGACAGTTTTTGGGGGTTCCATGTCCAGGATTGCCTTTATTTTATCGGGGTTAGCCTCAATTCCCCTCTTTGAGACCATCAATCCCAAGAATTTTCCAGATCCTACTCCGAAAGCACACTTCGTGGGATTCAACATCATCTTGTGGTACCTCAGGACCTCAAAAGCTTCCCTCAAATGGGTTATATGATCAGTCTTTACTAGACTCTTGACTAGCATGTCATCAACATAGACTTCCATAGTCTTCCCAATAAGATCCTTAAAGATTTTATTCACCAACCTTTGATAGGTGGCTCCTGCATTCTTGAGACCAAACGCCATAACAAGATAACAATAAACACCAAAGTCAGTGATAAATGATACCTTTGGAATGTCATCCTTATGCATTTTGATCTGGTTGTATCCGCTAAATCCATCCATGAAACTCAGCATCTCATGTCCAGCGGTGGCATCAATCAAAGTATCAATTCTAGGCAGCGGAAAACAGTCTTTGGGGCATGCATCATTCAGATCGGTGAAGTCTATACACATCCTCCACTTTCCATTAGCCTTCTTCACCATTACAGGGTTTGCTAACCACTCCGGAAATTGAATCTCCTCAATGAAACCAGCCTCTAAGAGCTTTTCCACTTCCTGCTTTATAGCCTCTTGTCTTTCCGGGGCAAAATTTCTTTTCTTTTGTTTCACTGTCTTCCGGCTTGGATCCACGTTTAACTTGTGGGTAATTAACCCCGGGTCTATGCCTGGCATATCAGCTGCTGACCATGCAAACACATCACTATTTTCTTGCAAAAATTTCACTAACTTCCCTCTAAGGGGCTCCTCTAATGTAGCTCCAATGAAAGTCATCCTCTCAGGATTCTTGGGATCTAAAGGAACCGAAACCAATTCTTCTGCTGGCCTTCCTCTATTCTCATCATTTTCTCGAACATTCATATCTTCAATAGGAAGAACCTGCCCCCCGACTCCATCTGCCCTCAAGGAGGCCACATAACAGCTTCTAGCCATTTTTTGATCTCCCCTCTCTTCTCCAATCCCGTTTCGGGTGGGAAACTTCATGACTGAATGGTAGGAAGAGGGGACTGCCTTGAAGGCATGTATCCCTGTTCTCCCCATGATAGCATTATAAGTTGAACTAGCCTTTACCACCACAAAATCCAGCATCTGCGTTGCTTGCCTTGGCTCCGTACCTATGGTGGTTGGTAATTTAATTATCCCTTCCACAGGACATTCTACTCCAGCAAATCCATAT
The DNA here is from genome assembly GCF_009905375.1 of Apium graveolens. Classification (NCBI taxonomy): domain Eukaryota; kingdom Viridiplantae; phylum Streptophyta; class Magnoliopsida; order Apiales; family Apiaceae; genus Apium; species Apium graveolens. Next base: position 22,779 of record NW_027418019.1, read on the forward strand.
ATCGGCATGTCGGTTGGTGTCAACTGGGAGTCGTTATACCCCATCCTTAGAAAGGTGTCGTGGAGCAAGATATCCACAGAAGCACCATTATCCACAAGGACCCTCTTAACCGGGCTATTTCCTATTATCGGCGTTATGACCAGCGGGTCGTCATGGGGAAACTTCACACCCTCTAGGTCGGAATCATCAAAAGCCAATGTTACTTCTGTCCTGGCCCTCTTCGGGGCTTCTCCAACAATATGCATAACCTCTCTAGTATATGCCTTTCTGGAATTTTTGGACAATCCAGCAGCAGTTGGACCTCCAAAGATCGTGTTTATCACAGGCCCTCGAGGTCTCGGCCCTCCATAAATGGTGTTTATAACTGGTCCTCTAGGTTGGGGATTCCACCCCTGATCATCTTGGTCCCTCCTACGATCTTCAAAGTTCTTCCTTCCATTATTGTTTCTGTCTCCTCCATCTCCAGTATACTTGTTCAGCCTTCCTTTTCGAATCAAAAACTCAATTTCATCTTTCAACTGCCTACACTCATCGGTGTCATGGCCAACATCTTTGTGAAACCTGCAATACTTGCCCTTATCTAGCTTGGCGGGATCAGCCTTCAAGGGCTTAGGCCAGCGAATATCTCTGTCTTTCTCAATCTCTATCAAAATCTGACTTCTGGGAGCATTCAGCTTAGCGTATTCAGTGAACTTTTGCCCAGGTCCTCCCTTCTTGGGGGTTGAATCAGGGTTTTGTTCAGTTCTAGGATATTTATCCTTAGCGATATACTCCAAATCAGTTTTTCGTTTCTTTCCTCCAGTGGGCTCATTACTTACTACGGTCTTCCTCATACTCTCTTCAACCTTGATATACTTCCCCGCCCTCTCTTGGAGCTGCAACATGCTCTCAGGGGGTCGTTTGGCCAAAGACATCTTGAAAAACTCATCCCTAGTTCCTTGTTGCAGTGCTATCATGGCTACCTTATCATCAAGGTCTGGGACTTTTAAAGCCTCCTTTGTAAAACGATTTAGGTAATCTCTTAAGGATTCTTTAGCTCCCTGCACAAGACTCATAAGAGATGCTGAACTTTTCTCATGGACTCTTCCACTGATGAATTGCTTAATAAAAGCCTGACTTAATTCTCTGAATGATCCAATAGAATTTGGGGGTAGGCGACTGTACCATCTTTGAGCCATACCCGACAGGGTTTGAGGGAAGGCCCGACATTTTATAGCATCATTCACGGGTTGCAGCAGCAGTGCATTAGAGAATGTCCTAACATGATTAGCGGGGTCTCCCGTGCCATCATAGGCTTTGATAGTGGGCATCTTAAATTTTCTTGAGATATGGGCATTCATTATCTCTTCTGTGAAGGGTGGAGTTGGATCATCAGGATCTCCAAGGGGAAGGAGATTGCTTGGATCAGTTCTTGGGACAGCAGCCCTTCTTCTTACCGGACCATCCAGGTCTATGATAGGAGGAGGATTTCTCCCCCTAGGAGGTATGTGGGGTCTGGTGGCTTGGTGAGCCTCCAAATCACGCCTCAGCCTTTGGATTTCAGCCTCATGAGCCCTGATCTTTTCCTGCACTTCTTGGGGATTCGCCCCTGGGGTGCTTTGGGGGCGTTGCCTTCCATCGGCCATTGGCTCTTTTCCAGGACGCCTCCTTCTCGGGGCCACTTCATCATCCGAAGATTCGGAGTCTCTCTCAGTGTATGGACCAGAAAATTCCCGATCCTCAGGGATAGGATCCAAACCTCGTATATAGGGGGGCGACCGCCCTCGTGCTTCGCTTCGCCCATCATATCCACTTCCTCCAACCTCAGGGTGAAGGGGCATCCCATAAGGGGGGTTAGTAGTAACAATAGTTGAATATTCATACCCGACGGGTCGAGAATTCACAGGTATATGTATTTGTTGAACTTGAGGATTCGTACCTTGAATAGTCGGGGGAGTTGTCCCTTGTGGCTGAGGATGAGTTGCCCCTGTCTGGGCTTCCCCCTGAGTAGATGCATAAGTTGAATGGGGAGGAACCTCCACGGTTGATGAAATCACCTGGGTTGTCCCTGATGGTGTTCCCTCCTCCAGAGTGCTAGTTGTTCTCCGTGTTCTCGCCATGGTTGTTATTCCGTTATTCCCACAGACGGCGCCAAATGTTATGGATTAAAACTAATATATATAATTGCTGTATTTAATACTAAGGAACGTGAGCTTCGAGGCTCGATTTGACTGCTCTTGTGTTTCGTGACTTAATCTGCCTTAACAAGATGCCTACGTACCTTGCTGATTGCCAAGGATCAAGTCAAAAAACGTAGTTCTGATTGGTGGGGGTGAGACCCCTTATATAGATGTGGGAGTCCTTGAATTGGACTTGGTATAGGAGACTTGGTGGATAAGCCTCTGAATTAGGATAGACTTAGGAGTCCTAGGAAGTAGGAAGCTGATTCCTTATCCTTTTTGGTCCCCTTGAGGCTAATCTCTAAGGATTTATATCCTCATCGGGACTCTTTTCAACATCTGATTTCTCCCTTATTAATTAATTACGAAATTAATTAATAATCAGGGCTTTTTGGGCCTTTTTTATTCCACCAGGCCTGATCTGGTCCGTCAGACTTAACCTTTCTGGTCTGAATATTATACATCTTATTATTGGGCCTATCAGCCCATTAATTATAAAATCAGGACTTATTTATCCCTATCAGGGGTAGTACACGAGGTATGGAGCAAATATTGAGGCGGCCCGTTTTTTCGATTTCTTTTTATAATTTGTCCCTATGGATTTATGAAATTGCATTCGCGTCCATTCGGGGTCATCCGGGAGTGAATCGGAGCTTAAATGAATGAAACTCGGTTCCGAATAATCCTCGTAGGGGGTAGTACACGAGGTTTGGAGAAAAAATTGAGGCGGCCCATTTTTTGGAATTTTTTTCATAATTTGTCCCTATGGATTTATGAAATTTCATTCGCGTCCATTCGGGGTCGTTCGGGAGTGAATCGGAGCTGAAATGAATGGAACTCCGTTTCCGAATAATCCTCATAGGGGGTAGTACACGAGGTCTGGAGCAAAAATTGATGTGGCCCATTTTTTCGATTTCTTTTCATAATTTGTACCTATGGATTTATGAAATTGCATTCGCGTCCATTTGGGGTTATCCAGGAGTGAATCGGAGCTGAAATGAATGGAACTCGGTGTCCGAATAATCCTCGTAGGGGTAGTACACTAGGTCTGGAGCAAAAATTGAGGCGACCCATTTTTTCGATTTTTTTTCATAATTTGTCCCTATGGATCTATGAAATTTCATTCGCGTCCATTTGGGGTCATCCGAGAGTGAATCGGAGTTGAAACGAATGGAACTCGGTTTTCGAATAATCCTCGTAAGGGGTAGTACACGAGGTCTGAAGCAAAAATTGAGACGGCCCATTATTTCGATTTCTCGGAGCTGAAATGAATGGAACTCCGTTTCCGAATAATCCTCGTAGGGGGTAGTACACGAGGTCTGGAGCAAAAATTGAGGTGGCCCATTTTTTCGATTTCTTTTCATAATTTGTACCTATGGATTTATGAAATTGCATTCGCGTCCATTTGGGGTTATCCAGGAGTGAATCGGAACTGAAATGAATGGAACTCGGTGTCCGAATAATCCTCGTAGGGGTAGTACACTAGGTCTGGAGCAAAAATTGAGGCGACCCATTTTTTCGATTTTTTTTCATAATTTGTCCCTATGGATCTATGAAATTGCATTCGCGTCCATTTGGGGTCATCCGAGAGTGAATCGGAGTTGAAACGAATGGAACTCGGTTTTCGAATAATCCTCGTAAGGGGTAGTACACGAGGTCTGGAGCAAAAATTGAGCCGGCCCATTTTTTCGATTTCTTTTCATTATTTGTCCCTATGGATTTATGCATTTGCATTCGCGTCCATTCGGGGTCGTCCGGGAGTGAATCGGAGCTGAAACTAATGGAACTCGGTTTCCAAATAATTCTCGTAGGGGGTAGTACACGAGGTCTGGAGCAAAAATTGAGGCGGCCCATTTTTTCGATTTCTTTTCATAATTTGTCCCTATGGATTTATGAAATTGCATTTGCGTCCATTTGGGGTTATCCAGGAGTGAATCGGAGCTGAAACTAATGGAACTCGGTTTCCGAATAATCCTCGTAAGGGGCAGTACACGAGGTCTGGAGCAAAAATTGTGGCGGCCCATTTTTTCGATTTCTTTTCATAATTTGTCCCTATGGATTTATGCATTTGCATTCGCGTCCATTCGGGGTCGTCCGGGAGTGAATCGGAGCTGAAAAGAATGGAACTCGGTTTCCGAATGATCCTCATAGGGGGTAGTATACGAGGTATGGAGCAAACATTAAGGTTGCCCGTTTTTTCGATTTCTTTTCATAATTTGTCCCAATGGATTTATGAAATTGCATTCGCGTCCATTTGGGGTCGTCCGGGAGTGAATCGGAGCTAAAACGAATGGAACTCGGTTTTCGAATAATCCTCGTAGGGGGTAGTACACTAGGTATGGAGCAAAAATTGAGGCAGCCTGTTTTTCGATTTCTTTTCATAATTTGTCCCTATGGATTTATGAAATTGCATTCGCGTCCATTCGGGGTCGTCCGGAAGTGAATCGGAGCTGAAACGAATGAAACTCGGTTTCCGAATAATCCTCGTAAGGGGTAGTACACGAGATCTGGAGCAAAAATTGAGCCGGCCCATTTTTTCGATTTCTTTTCATTATTTGTCCCTATGGATTTATGCATTTGCATTCGCGTCCATTCGGGGTCGTCCGGGAGTGAATCGGAGCTGAAACGAATGGAACTCGGTTTCCGAATAATTCTCGTAGGGGGTAGTACACGAGGTCTGGAGCAAAAAATGAGGCGGCCCATTTTTTTGATTTCTTTTCATAATTTGTCCCTATGGATTTATGAAATTGCATTTGCGTCCATTTGGGGTTATCCAGGAGTGAATCGGAGCTGAAACTAATGGAACTCGGTTTCCGAATAATCCTCGTAAGGGGCAGTACACGAGGTCTGGAGAAAAGATTGTGGCGGCCCATTTTTTCGATTTCTTTTCATAATTTGTCCCTATGGATTTATGCATTTGCATTCACGTCCATTCGGGGTCGTCCGGGAGTGAATCGGAGCTGAAAAGAATGGAACTCGGTTTCCGAATGATCCTCATAGGGGGTAGTACACGAGGTATGGAGCAAACATTAAGGTTGCCCATTTTTTCGATTTCTTTTCATAATTTGTCCCTATGGATTTATGAAATTGCATTCGCGTCCATTCGGGGTCGTCCGGGAGTGAATCGGAGCTAAAACGAATGGAACTCGGTTTTCGAATAATCCTCGTAGGGGGTAGTACACTAGGTATGGAGCAAAAATTGAGGCAGCCTGTTTTTCGATTTCTTTTCATAATTTGTCCCTATGGATTTATGAAATTGCATTCGCGTCCATTCGGGGTCGTCCGGAAGTGAATCGGAGCTGAAATGAATAAAACTCGGTTTCCGAATAATCCTCGTAAGGGGTAGTACACGAGATCTGGAGCAAAAATTGAGGCGGCCCATTTTTTCGATTTATATTCATAATTTTTCCCTATGAATTTATGAAATTGCATTCGCGTCCATTCGGGGTCGTCCGGAAGTGAATCGGAGCAGAAACGAATGGAACTCGGTTTTCGAATAATCCTCGTAGGGGGTAGTACACGAGGTCTGGAGTAAAAATTGAGGAGGCCCGTTTTTTCAATTTCTTTTCATAATTAGTCCCTATGGATTTATGAAATTGCATTCGCGTCCATTCAGGGTCGTCCGGGAGTGAATCTGAGTGAAACGAATGGAACTCCTTTTCCGAATAATCCTCGTAGGGGGTGGTACACGAGGTATGGAGCAAAAATTGAGGTGGCCCGTTTTTTCGATTTCTTTTCATAATTTGTCCCCATGGATTTATGAAATTGCATTCGCGTCCATTTGGGGTCATCCGGGAGTGAATCGGAGCTGAAACGAATGGAACTCGGTTTTCGAATAAACCTCGTAAGGGGTAGTACACGAGGTCTGGAGCAAAAATTGAGGCGGCCCATTTTTTTCGATTTCTTTTCATAATTTGTCCCTATGGATTTATGCATTTGCATTCGCGTCCATTCGGGGTCGTCCGGTAGTAAATCGGAGCTGAAACGAATGGAACTCGGTTTCCGAATAATCCTCGTAGGGATAGTACACGAGATCTGGAGCAAAAATTGAGGCGGCCCATTTTTTCGATTTCTTTTCATAATTTTTCCCTATGGATTTATGAAATTGCATTCGCGTCCATTCGGGGTCGTTCGGAAGTGAATCGGAGCTGAAACGAATGGAACTCGATTTCCGAATAATCCTCGTAGGGGGTAGTACACGAGGTATGGAGCAAACATTAAGGTGGCCCGTTTTTTCGATTTCTTTTCATAATTTTTCCCAATGGATTTATGAAATTGCATTCGCGTCCATTCGGGGTCGTCCGGGAGTGAATCGGAGCTGAAACGAATGGAACTCGGTTTCCGAATAATCCTCGTAGGGGGTAGTACACGAGGTATGGAGCAAAAATTGAGGGGCCCATTTTTTCGATTTCTTTTCATAATTTTTCCCTATGGATTTATGCATTTGCATTCGCGTCCATTCGGGGTCGTCCGGGAGTGAATCGGAGCTGAAACGAATGGAACTCGATTTCTGAATAATCCTCGTAGGGGGTAGTACACGAGATCTGGAGCAAAAATTGAGGCGACCCATTTTTTGGATTTCTTTTCATAATTTATCCCTATGGATTTATGAAATTGCATTCGTGTCCATTCGGGGTCGTCCGAGAGTGAATCGGAGCTGAAATGAATGGAAACCGATTTCCGAATAATCCTTGTAGGGGGTAGTACACGAGGTCTGGAGCAAAATTTGAGGCGGCCCATTTTTTGGATTTCTTTTCATAATTTGTCCCTATGGATTTATGAAATTGCATTCGCGTCCATTCGGGGTCGTCCGGGAGTGAATCGGAGCTGAAACGAATGGAACTCAGTTTTCGAATAATCCTCGTAGGGGGTAGTACACGAGGTATGGAGCAAATATTGAGGCGGCCCGTTTTTTCGATTTCTTTTTATAATTTGTCCCTATGGATTTATGAAATTGCATTCGCGTCCATTCGGGGTCATCCGGGAGTGAATCGGAGCTGAAATGAATGAAACTCGGTTCCGAATAATCCTCGTAGGGGGTAGTACACGAGGTTTGGAGAAAAAATTGAGGCGGCCCATTTTTTGGAATTTTTTTCATAATTTTTCCCTATGGATTTATGAAATTGCATTCGCGTCCATTCGGGGTCGTTCGGGAGTGAATCGGAGCTGAAATGAATGGAACTCCGTTTCCGAATAATCCTCATAGGGGGTAGTACACGAGGTCTGGAGGAAAAATTGATGTGGCCCATTTTTTCGATTTCTTTTCATAATTTGTACCTATGGATTTATGAAATTGCATTCGCGTCCATTTGGGGTTATCCAGGAGTGAATCGGAGCTGAAATGAATGGAACTCGGTGTCCGAATAATCCTCGTAGGGGTAGTACACTAGGTCTGGAGCAAAAATTGAGGCGACCCATTTTTTCGATTTTTTTTCATAATTTGTCCCTATGGATCTATGAAATTTCATTCGCGTCCATTTGGGGTCATCCGAGAGTGAATCGGAGTTGAAACGAATGGAACTCGGTTTTCAAATAATCCTCGTAAGGGGTAGTACACGAGGTCTGAAGCAAAAATTGAGACGGCCCGTTATTTCGATTTCTCGGAGCTGAAATGAATGGAACTCCGTTTCCGAATAATCCTCGTAGGGGGTAGTACACGAGGTCTGGAGCAAAAATTGAGGTGGCCCATTTTTTCGATTTCTTTTCATAATTTGTACCTATGGATTTATGAAATTGCATTCGCGTCCATTTGGGGTTATCCAGGAGTGAATCGGAACTGAAATGAATGGAACTCGGTGTCCGAATAATCCTCGTAGGGGTAGTACACTAGGTCTGGAGCAAAAATTGAGGCGACCCATTTTTTTCGATTTTTTTTCATAATTTGTCCCTATGGATCTATGAAATTGCATTCGCGTCCATTTGGGGTCATCCGAGAGTGAATCGGAGTTGAAACGAATGGAACTCGGTTTTCGAATAATCCTCGTAAGGGGTAGTACACGAGGTCTGGAGCAAAAATTGAGCCGGCCCATTTTTTCGATTTCTTTTCATTATTTGTCCCTATGGATTTATGCATTTGCATTCGCGTCCATTCGGGGTCTTCCGGGAGTGAATCGGAGCTGAAACGAATGGAACTCGGTTTCCAAATAATTCTCGTAGGGGGTAGTACACGAGGTCTGGAGCAAAAATTGAGGCGGCCCATTTTTTCGATTTCTTTTCATAATTTGTCCCTATGGATTTATGAAATTGCATTTGCGTCCATTTGGGGTTATCCAGGAGTGAATCGGAGCTGAAACTAATGGAACTCGGTTTCCGAATAATCCTCGTAAGGGGCAGTACACGAGGTCTGGAGCAAAAATTGTGGCGGCCCATTTTTTCGATTTCTTTTCATAATTTGTCCCTATGGATTTATGCATTTGCATTCGCGTCCATTCGGGGTCGTCCGGGAGTGAATCGGAGCTGAAAAGAATGGAACTCGGTTTCCGAATGATCCTCATAGGGGGTAGTACACGAGGTATGGAGCAAACATTAAGGTTGCCCGTTTTTTTCGATTTCTTTTCATAATTTGTCCCTATGGATTTATGAAATTGCATTCGCGTCCATTCGGGGTCGTCCGGGAGTGAATCGGAGCTAAAACGAATGGAACTCGGTTTTCGAATAATCCTCGTAGGGGGTAGTACACTAGGTATGGAGCAAAAATTGAGGCAGCCTGTTTTTCGATTTCTTTTCATAATTTGTCCCTATGGATTTATGAAATTGCATTCGCGTCCATTCGGGGTCGTCCGGAAGTGAATCGGAGCTGAAACGAATGAAACTCGGTTTCCGAATAATCCTCGTAAGGGGTAGTACACGAGGTCTGGAGCAAAAATTGAGCCGGCCCATTTTTTCGATTTCTTTTCATTATTTGTCCCTATGGATTTATGCATTTGCATTCGCGTCCATTCGGGGTCGTCCGGGAGTGAATCGGAGCTGAAACGAATGGAACTCGGTTTCCGAATAATTCTCGTAGGGGGTAGTACACGAGGTCTGGAGCAAAAATTGAGGCGGCCCATTTTTTCGATTTCTTTTCATAATTTGTCCCTATGGATTTATGAAATTGCATTTGCGTCCATTTGGGGTTATCCAGGAGTGAATCGGAGCTGAAACTAATGGAACTCGGTTTCCGAATAATCCTCGTAAGGGGCAGTACACGAGGTCTGGAGCAAAAATTGTGGCGGCCCATTTTTTTCGATTTCTTTTCATAATTTGTCCCTATGGATTTATGCAATTTGCATTCGCGTCCATTCGGGGTCGTCCGGGAGTGAATCGGAGCTGAAAAGAATGGAACTCGGTTTCCGAATGATCCTCATAGGGGGTAGTACACGAGGTATGGAGCAAACATTAAGGTTGCCCGTTTTTTCGATTTCTTTTCATAATTTGTCCCTATGGATTTATGAAATTGCATTCGCGTCCATTCGGGGTCGTCCGGGAGTGAATCGGAGCTAAAACGAATGGAACTCGGTTTTCGAATAATCCTCGTAGGGGGTAGTACACTAGGTATGGAGCAAAAATTGAGGCAGCCTGTTTTTCGATTTCTTTTCATAATTTGTCCCTATGGATTTATGAAATTGCATTCGCGTCCATTCGGGGTCGTCCGGAAGTGAATCGGAGCTGAAACGAATGAAACTCGGTTTCCGAATAATCCTCGTAAGGGGTAGTACACGAGGTCTGGAGCAAAAATTGAGCGGCCCATTTTTTCGATTTCTTTTCATATTTGTCCCTATGGATTTATGCATTTGCATTCGCGTCCATTCGGGGTCGTCCGGGAGTGAATCGGAGCTGAAACGAATGGAACTCGGTTTCCGAATAATTCTCGTAGGGGGTAGTACACGAGGTCTGGAGCAAAAATTGAGGCGGCCCATTTTTTCGAATTCTTTTCATAATTTGTCCCTATGGATTTATGAAATTGCATTCGCGTCCATTCGGGGTCGTGCGGAGTGAATCGGAGTTGAAACGAATGGAACTCGGTTTCCGAATAATCCTCGTAGGGGGTAGTACACGAGGTCTGGAGCAAAAATTGAGGCGGCCCATTTTTTCGATTTCTTTTCATAATTTGTCCCTATGGATTTATGAAATTGCATTCGCGTCCATTCGGGGTCGTCCGGGAAGTGAATCGGAGCTGAAAGAATGGAACTCGGTTTCCGAATAATCCTCGTAGGGGGTAGTACACGAGGTCTGGAGCAAACATTAAGGCTGCCCAGTTTTTTCGATTTCTTTTCCATAATTTGTCCCTATGGATTTATGAAATTGCATTCGCGTCCATTCGGGGTCGTCCGGGAGTGAATCGGAGCTGAAACGAATGGAACTCGGTTTCCGAATAATCCTCGTAGGGGGTAGTACACGAGGTATGGAGCAAAAATTGAGGCGGCCCGTTTTTTCGATTTCTTTTCATAATTTGTCCCTATGGATTTATGAAATTGCATTCGCGTCCATTCGGGGTCGTCCGGAAGTGAATCGGAGCTGAAATGAATAAAACTCGGTTTCCGAATAATCCTCGTAAGGGGTAGTACACGAGATCTGGAGCAAAAATTGAGGCGGCCCATTTTTTCGATTTATATTCATAATTTTTCCCTATGAATTTATGAAATTGCATTCGCGTCCATTCGGGGTCGTCCGGAAGTTAATCGGAGCAGAAACGAATGGAACTCGGTTTTCGAATAATCCTCGTAGGGGGTAGTACACGAGGTCTGGAGTAAAAATTGAGGAGGCCCGTTTTTTCAATTTCTTTTCATAATTAGTCCCTATGGATTTATGAAATTGCATTCGCGTCCATTTAGGGTCGTCCGGGAGTGAATCTGAGTGAAACGAATGGAACTCCTTTTCCGAATAATCCTCGTAGGGGGTGGTACACGAGGTATGGAGCAAAAATTGAGGTGGCCCGTTTTTTCGATTTCTTTTCATAATTTGTCCCCATGGATTTATGAAATTGCATTCGCGTCCATTTGGGGTCATCCGGGAGTGAATCGGAGCTGAAACGAATGGAACTCGGTTTTCGAATAAACCTCGTAAGGGGTAGTACACGAGGTCTGGAGCAAAAATTGAGGCGGCCCATTTTTTTCGATTTCTTTTCATAATTTGTCCCTATGGATTTATGCATTTGCATTCGCGTCCATTCGGGGTCATCCGGTAGTAAATCGGAGCTGAAACGAATGGAACTCGGTTTCCGAATAATCCTCGTAGGGGTAGTACACGAGATCTGGAGCAAAAATTGAGGCGGCCCATTTTTTCGATTTCTTTTCATAATTTTTCCCTATGGATTTATGAAATTGCATTTGCGTCCATTCGGGGTCGTTCGGAAGTGAATCGGAGCTGAAACGAATGGAACTCGATTTCCGAATAATCCTCGTAGGGGGTAGTACACGAGGTATGGAGCAAACATTAAGGTGGCCCGTTTTTTCGATTTCTTTTCATAATTTTTCCCAATGGATTTATGAAATTGCATTCGCGTCCATTCGGGGTCGTCCGGGAGTGAATCGGAGCTGAAACGAATGGAACTCGGTTTCCGAATAATCCTCGTAGGGGGTAGTACACGAGGTATGGAGCAAAAATTGAGGGGCCCATTTTTTTGATTTCTTTTTATAATTTGTCCCTATGGATTTATGCATTTGCATTCGCGTCCATTCGGGGTCGTCCGGGAGTGAATCGGAGCTGAAACGAATGGAACTCGATTTCTGAATAATCCTCGTAGGGGGTAGTACACGAGATCTGGAGCAAAAATTGAGGCGACCCATTTTTTGGATTTCTTTTCATAATTTATCCCTATGGATTTATGAAATTGCATTCGTGTCCATTCGGGGTCGTCCGAGAGTGAATCGGAGCTGAAACGAATGGAAACCGATTTCCGAATAATCCTTGTAGGGGGTAGTACACGAGGTCTGGAGCAAAATTTGAGGCGGCCCATTTTTTGGATTTCTTTTCATAATTTGTCCCTATGGATTTATGAAATTGCATTTGCGTCCATTCGGGGTCGTCCGGGAGTGAATCGGAGCTGAAACGAATGGAACTCGGTTTTCGAATAATCCTTGTAGGGGGTAGTACACGAGGTATGGAGCAAAAATTGAGGCAGCCCATTTTTTCGATTTCTTTTCATAATTTGTCCCTATGGATTTATGAAATTGCATTCTCGTCCATTTGTGGTCATCCGGGAGTGAATCGGAGCTGAAACGAATGAAACTCGGTTCCGAATAATCCTCGTAGGGGGTAGTACACGAGGTTTGGAAAAAAAATTGAGGCGGCCCATTTTTTGGAATTTTTTTCATAATTTGTCCCTATGGATTTATGAAATTGCATTCGCGTCCATTTGGGGTTATCCAGGAGTGAATCGGACCTGAAACGAATGGAACTCGGTTTCCGAATAATCCTCGTAGGGGTAGTACACTAGGTCTGGAGCAAAAATTGAGGCGGCCCATTTTTTTCGTTTTTTTTTCATAATTGTCCCTATGGATTTATGAAATTGGATTCGCGTCCATTTGGGGTCATCCGAGAGTGAATCGGAGTTGAAACGAATGGAACTCGGTTTTCGAATAATCCTCGTAAGGGGTAGTACACGAGGTCTGGAGCAAAAATTGAGGCGGCCTATTTTTTCGATTTCTTTTCATAATTTGTCCCTATGGATTTATGCATTTGCATTCGCGTCCATTCGGGGTCGTCCGGGAGTGAATCGGAGCTGAAACAAATGGAACTCGGTTTCCGAATAATTCTCGTAGGGGGTAGTACACGAGGTCTGGAGCAAAAATTGAGGCGGCCCATTTTTTCGATTTCTTTTCATAATTTGTCCCTATGGATTTATGCATTTGCATTCGCGTCCATTCGGGGTCGTCCGGGAGTGAATCGGAGCTGAAACGAATGGAACTCGGTTTCCGAATAATTCTCGTAGGGGGTAGTACACGAGGTCTGGAGCAAAAAATTGAGGTGGCCCATTTTTTTGATTTCTTTTCATAATTTGTCCCTATGGATTTATGAAATTGCATTCGCGTCCATTTGGGGTTATCCAGGCAGTGAATCGGAGCTGAAACGAATGGAACTCGGTTTCCGAATAATCCCAGTAAGGGGCAGTACACGAGGTCCGGAGCAAAAATTGTGGCGGCCCAGTTTTTTCGATTTCTTTCATAATTTGTCCCTATGGATTTATGCATTTGCATTCGCGTCCATTCGGGGTCGTCCGGGAGTGAATCGGAGCTGAAAGAATGGAACTCGGTTTCCGAATGAATCCTCGTAGGGGGTAGTACACGAGGTATGGATCAAACATTGAGGTGGCCCGTTTTTTTCGATTTCTTTTCATAATTTGTCCCTATGGATTTATGAAATTGCATTCGCGTCCATTCGGGGTCGTCCGGGAGTGAATCGGAGCTTAAACGAATGGAACTCGGTTTTCGATAATCCTCGTAGGGGGTTAGTACACGAGGTATGGAGCAAAAATTGAGGCGGCCCGTTTTTCATTTCTTTTCATAATTTGTCCCTATGGATTTATGAAATTGCATTCGCGTCCATTCGGGGTCGTCCGGAAGTGAATCGGAGCTGAAAGGAATTAAACTCGGTTTCCGAATAATCCTCGTAAGGGGTAGTACACGAGATCTGGAGCAAAAATTTAGGCGGCCCATTTTTTCGATTTATTTCATAATTTTTCCCTATGGATTTATGAAATTGCATTCGCGTCCATTCCGGGTCGTCCGGAAGTGAATCGGAGCAGAAACGAATGGAACTCGGTTTTCGAATAATCCTCGTAGGGGGTAGTACACGAGGTCTGGAGTAAAAATTGAGGAGGCCCGTTTTTTCAATTTCCTTTCATAATTAGTCCCTATGGATTTATGAAATTGAATTCGCGTCCATTCGGGGTCGTCCGGGAGTGAATCGGAGCTGAAACGAATGGAACTCGGTTTCCGAATAATCCTCGTAGGGGTTTAGTACACGAGGTCTGGAGCAAAATTTGAGGCGGCCCTTTTTTTTGATTTCTTTTCATAATTTGTCCCTATGGATTTATGAAATTGCATTCGCGTCCATTCCGAGTCGTCCGGGAGTGAATCGGAGCTTAAACGAATGGAACTCGGTTTCCGAATAATCCTCGTAGGGGGTAGTACACGAGGTCTGGAGCAAAAATTGAGGTGGCCCATTTTTTCGATTTCTTTTCATAATTTGTACCTATGGATTTATGAAATTGCATTCGCGTCCATTGGGGGTTATCCAGGAGTGAATCGGACCTGAAACGAATGGAACTCGGTTTCCAAATAATCCTCGTAGGGGTAGTACACTAGGTCTGGAGCAAAAATTGAGGCGGCCCATTTTTTTGTTTTTTTTTCATAATTGTCCCTATGGATTTATGAAATTGCATTCGCGTCCATTTGGGGTCATCCGAGAGTGAATCGGAGTTGAAACGAATGGAACTCGGTTTTCGAATAATCCTCGTAAGGGGTAGTACACGAGGTCTGGAGCAAAAATTGAGGTTGCCTATTTTTTCGATTTCTTTTCATAATTTGTCCCTATGGATTTATGCATTTGAATTTGCGTCCATTCGGGGTCGTCCGGAGAGTGAATCGAAGCTGAAACGAATGGAACTCGATTTCCGAATAATTCCTCGTAGGGGGTAGTACACGAGGTCTGGAGCAAAAATTGAGGCGGCCCATTTTTTTGATTTCTTTTCATAATTTGTCCCTATGGATTTATGCAATTTGCATTCGCGTCCATTCGGGGTCGTCCGGGAGTGAATCGGAGCTGAAACGAATGGAACTCGGTTTCCGAATAATTCTCGTAGGGGGTAGTACACGAGGTCTGGAGCAAAAATTGAGGCGGCCCATTTTTTCGATTTCTTTTCATAATTTGTCCCTATGGATTTATGAAATTGCATTCGCGTCCATTTGGGGTTAGTCCCGGAGTGAATCGGAGCTGAAACGAATGGAACTCGGTTTCCTGAATAATCCCCGTAAGGGGCAGTACACGAGGTCCTGGAGCAAAAATTGTAGGCGGCCCATTTTTTTCGATTTCTTTTCATAATTTGTCCCTATGGATTTATGCATTTGCATTCGCGTCCATTCGGGGTCGTCCGGGAGTGAATCGGAGCTGAAAAGAATGGAACTCGGTTTCCGAATGATCCTCGTAGGGGGTAGTACACGAGGTATGGAGCAAACATTAAGGTGGCCCTTTTTGATTTCTTTTCATAATTTGTCCCTATGGATTTATGAAATTGCATTCGCGTCCATTTCTTTTCATAATTTGTCCCTATGGATTTATGCATTTGCATTCGCGTCCATTTGGGGTCGTCCGGGAGTGAATCGGAGCTGAAACGAATGGAACTCGGTTTCCGAATAATCCTCGTAGGGGGGGTAGTACACGAGGTTCGGAGCAAAAATTGAGGCGGCCCATTTTTTCGATTTCTTTCATATTTTTCCCTATGGATTTATGAAATTGCATTCGCGTCCATTTTGGGTCGTTCGGAAGTGAATCGGAGCTGAAAGGAATGGAACTCGGTTTCCGAATAATCCTCGTAGGGGGTAGTACACGAGGTCTGGAGCAAAAATTGAGGCGGCCCATTTTTTCGATTTCTTTTCATAATTTGTCCCTATGGATTTATGAAATTGCATTCGCGTCCATTTGGGGTCATCCGGGATTGAATCGGAACTGAAACGAATGGAACTCGATTTCCGAATAATCCTCGTAAGGGGTAGTACACGAGGTCTAGAAAAAAAATTGAGGCGGTCCATTTTTTCGATTTCTTTTTATAATTTGTCCCCATGGATTTATGAAAATGCATTCGCGTCCATTCGAGGTCATCCGGGAGTGAATCGGAGCTGAAACGAATGAAACTCGGTTTTCGAATAATCCTCATAGGGGGTAGTACACGAGGTTTGGTGAAAAAATTGAGGAGGCCCATTTTTTGGATTTTTTTTCATAATTTGTCCCTATGGATTTATGAAATTGCATTCGCGTCCATTCGGGGTCGTTCGGGAGTGAATCGGAGCTGAAACGAATGGAACTCGGTTTCCGAATAATCCTCGTAGGGGGTAGTACACGAGGTCTGGAGCAAAAATTGAGGCAGCCCATTTTTTTCGATTTCTTTCTTAATTTGTACCTATGGATTTATGAAATTGCATTCGCGTCCATTTGGGGTTATCCAGGAGTGAATTAAAGCTGAAACGAATGGAACTCGGTTTCCGAATAATCCTCGTAGGGGTAGTACACGAGGTCTGGAGAAAAAATTGAGGCGGCCCATTTTTTCAATTTTTTTCATAATTTGTCCCTATGGATTTATGAAATTGCATTCGCGTCCATTTGGGGTCGTCCGAGAGTGAATCGGAGTTGAAACGAATGGAACTCGATTTCCGAATAATCCTCGAAGGGGGTAGTACACGAGGTCTGGAGCAAAAATTGAGGAGGCCCATTTTTTCAATTTCTTTTCATAATTTGTCCCTATGGATTTATGCAATTGCATTCGCGTCCATTCGGGGTCGTCCGGGAGTGAATCGGAGCTAGAAACGAATGGAACTCGGGTTTCCGAATAATTCTCGTAAGGGGGTAGTACACGAGGTCTGGAGCAAAAATTGAGGCGGCCCATTTTTTCGATTTCTTTTCATAATTTGTCCCTATGGATTTATGAAATTGCATTCACGTCCATTTGGGGTTATCCGGGAGTGAATCGGAGCTGAAACGAATGGAACTCGGTTTTCGAATAATCCTCGTAAGGGGCAGGTACACGAGGTCCGGAGCCAAAAATTGAGGCGGCCCATTTTTTCGATTTCTTTTCATAATTTTTCCCTATGGATTTATGAAATTGCATTCGGTCCACTTCGGGGTCGTTTGGAAGGAATCGGAGCTGAAACGAATGGAACTCGATTTCGAATAATCCTCGTAGGGGGTAGTACACGAGGTTATGGAGCAACATTAAGGTGGCCCGTTTTTTCGATTTCTTTCATAATTTTTTTCCCAATGGATTTATGAAATTGCATTCGCGTCCATTCGGGTCGTCCGGGAGTGAATCGGAGCTGAACGAATGGAACTCGGTTTCCGAATAATCCTCGTAGGGGGGGTTAGGTACACGAGGTCCGGAGCAAAAATTGAGGCGGCCATTTTTTCGATTTCTTTTCATATTTGTCCCTATGGATTTATGAAATTGCATTCGCGTCCATTCGGGTCGTCCGGGAGTGAATCGGAGCTGAAACGAATGGAACTCGGTTTCCGAATAATCCTCGTAGGGGGTAGTACACGAGGTCTGGAGCAAAAATTGAGGCGGCCCGTTTTTCGATTTCTTTTCATAATTTGTCCCTATGGATTTATGAAATTGCATTCGCGTCCATTCGGGTCGTCCGGGAGTGAATCGGAGCTGAAACGAATGGAACGGTTTCCGAATAATCCTCGTAGGGGTAGTACACGAGGTGATGGAAAAATTGAGGCGGCCCATTTTTTCGATTTCTTTTCATAATTTGTCCCTATGGATTTATGAAATTGCATTCGCGTCCATTCGGGTCATCCGGGAGTGAATCGGAGCTGAAACGAATGGAACTCGGTTTCCGAATAATCCTCGTAGGGGTAGTACACGAGGTTGGAGAAAAATTGAGGAGGCCCATTTTTGATTTTTTTCATAATTTGTCCCTATGGATTTATGAAATTGCATTCGCGTCCATTCGGGGTCGTCGGGGGTTAATTGGAAGTTAAACGAATGGAACTCGGTTTCCGAATAATCCTCGTAGGGGGTAGTACACGAGGTCTGGAGCAAAAATTGAGGCGGCCCATTTTTTCGATTTCTTTTCATAATTTGTCCCTATGGATTTATGAAATTGCATTCGCGTCCATTGGGGTCGTCCGGGAGTGAATCGGAGCTGAAACGAATGGAACTCGGTTTCCGAATAATCCTCGTAGGGGGTAGTACACGAGGTCTGGAAAAAATTGAGGGGCCCATTTTTTCGATTTCTTTTCATAATTTGTCCCTATGAAATTGCATTCGCGTCCATTCGGGGTCGTCCGGGAGTGAATCGGAGCTGAAACGAATGGAACTCGGTTTCCGAATAATCCTCGTAGGGGGTAGTACACGAGGTTGGAGCAAAAATTGAGGCGGCCCATTTTTTCGATTTTTTCATAATTTGTCCCTATGGATTTATGAAATTGCATTCGCGTCCATTCGGGGTCGTCCGGGAGTGAATCGGAGCTGAAACGAATGGAACTCGGTTTCCGAATAATCCTCGTAGGGGGTAGTACACGAGGTCTGGAGCAAAAATTGAGGCGGCCCATTTTTTCGATTTCTTTTTAATTTGTCCTATGGATTTATGAAATTGCATTCGCGTCCATTGGGGTATCCGGAGTGAATCGGAGCTGAAACGAATGGAACTCGGTTTCCGAATAATCCTCGTAGGGGTAGTACACGAGGTCTGGAGCAAAAATTGAGGCGGCCCATTTTTTCGATTTTTTTCATAATTTGTCCCTATGGATTTATGAAATTGCATTCGCGTCCATTGGGGTCGTCCGGAGTGAATCGGAGCTGAAACGAATGGAACTCGTTTCCGAATAATCCTCGTAGGGGTAGTACACGAGGTCTGGAGCAAAAATTGAGGCGGCCCATTTTTTCGATTTCTTTTCATAATTTGTCCCTATGGATTTATGAAATTGCATTCGCGTCCATTCGGGGTCGTCCGGGAGTGAATCGGAGAAACGAATGGAACTCGGTTTCCGAATAATCCTCGTAGGGGGTAGTACACGAGGTCTGGAGCAAAAATTGAGGCGGCCCATTTTTTCGATTTCTTTTCATAATTTGTCCCTATGGATTTATGAAATTGCATTCGCGTCCATTTGGGTCTCCGGGAGTGAATCGGAGCTGAAACGAATGGAACTCGGTTTCCGAATAATCCTCGTAGGGGTAGTACACGAGGTCTGGAGCAAAAATTGAGGCGGCCCATTTTTTCGATTTCTTTTCATAATTTGTCCCTATGGATTTATGAAATTGCATTCGCGTCCATTCGGGGTCGTGGGAGTGAATCGGAGCTGAAACGAATGGAACTCGTTTCCGAATAATCCTCGTAGGGGTAGTACACGAGGTGGAGCAAAAATTAGGGGCCCGTTTTTTCGATTTCTTTTCATAATTTGTCCCTATGGATTTATGAAATTGCATTCGCGTCCATTCGGGGTCGTCCGGGAGTGAATCGGAGCTGAAACGAATGGAACTCGGTTTCCGAATAATCCTCGTAGGGGGTAGTACACGAGGTCGGAGCAAAAATTGAGGCGGCCCATTTTTTCGATTTCTTTTCATAATTTGTCCCTATGGATTTATGAAATTGCATTCGCGTCCATTGGGGTCGTCCGGGAGTGAATCGGAGCTGAAACGAATGGAACTCGGTTTCCGAATAATCCTCGTAGGGGGTAGTACACGAGGTCTGGAGCAAAAATTGAGGCGGCCCATTTTTTCGATTTCTTTTCATAATTTGTCCCTATGGATTTATGAAATTGCATTCGCGTCCATTGGGGTCGTCCGGGAGTGAATCGGAGCTGAAACGAATGGAACTCGATTTCCGAATAATCCTCGTAGGGGTAGTACACGAGGTCTGGAAAAAATTGAGGCGGCCCATTTTTTCGATTTCTTTTCATAATTTGTCCCTATGGATTTATGAAATTGCATTCGCGTCCATTCGGGTCGTCCGGGAGTGAATCGGAGCTGAAACGAATGGAACTCGGTTTCCGAATAATCCTCGTAGGGGTAGTACACGAGGTTGGAGCAAAAATTGAGGCGGCCCATTTTTCGATTTTTTTCATAATTTGTCCCTATGGATTTATGAAATTGCATTCGCGTCCATTCGGGGTCGTCGGGAGTGAATCGGAGCTGAAACGAATGGAACTCGTTTCCGAATAATCCTCGTAGGGGGTAGTACACGAGGTCTGGAGCAAAAATTGAGGGGCCCATTTTTTTCGATTTCTTTTCATAATTTGTCCCTATGGATTTATGAAATTGCATTCGCGTCCATTCGGGGTCGGGAGTGAATCGGAGCTGAAACGAATGGAACTCGTTTCCGAATAATCCTCGTAGGGGGTAGTACACGAGGTCTGGAGCAAAAATTGAGGCGGCCCATTTTTTCGATTTCTTTTCATAATTTGTCCCTATGGATTTATGAAATTGCATTCGCGTCCATTCGGGGTCGTCCGGGAGTGAATCGGAGCTGAAACGAATGGAACTCGGTTTCCGAATAATCCTCGTAGGGGGTAGTACACGAGGTCTGGAGCAAAATTGAGGCGGCCCATTTTTTCGATTTCTTTTCATAATTTGTCCCTATGGATTTATGAAATTGCATTCGCGTCCATTCGGGGTCCGGGAGTGAATCGGAGCTGAAACGAATGGAACTCGGTTTCGAATAATCCTCGTAGGGGTAGTACACGAGGTGGAGCAAAAATTGAGGCGGCCCATTTTTTCGATTTCTTTTCATAATTTGTCCCTATGGATTTATGAAATTGCATTCGCGTCCATTCGGGGTCATCCGGGAGTGAATCGGAGCTGAAACGAATGGAACTCGGTTTCCGAATAATCCTCGTAGGGGGTAGTACACGAGGTTGGAAAAAATTGAGGCGGCCCATTTTTGGATTTTTTTCATAATTTGTCCCTATGGATTTATGAAATTGCATTCGCGTCCATTCGGGGTCTCGGGAGTGAATCGGAGCTGAAACGAATGGAACTCGGTTTCCGAATAATCCTCGTAGGGGTAGTACACGAGGTTGGAGCAAAAATTGAGGCGGCCCATTTTTTTTTTTTTTTCATAATTTGTCCCTATGGATTTATGAAATTGCATTCGCGTCCATTCGGGGTCGTCCGGGAGTGAATCGGAGCTGAAACGAATGGAACTCGGTTTCCGAATAATCCTCGTAGGGGGTAGTACACGAGGTCTGGAGCAAAAATTGAGGCGGCCCATTTTTTCGATTTCTTTTCATAATTTGTCCCTGGATTTATGAAATTGCATTCGCGTCCATTGGGGTCGTCCGGGAGTGAATCGGAGCTGAAACGAATGGAACTCGATTTCCGAATAATCCTCGGGGGTAGTACATGAGGTCTGGAAAAAAATTGAGGCGTCCATTTTTTCGATTTCTTTTCATAATTTGTCCCCCATGAAATTGCATTCG